>NC_143045.1:37455000-37660000 GCF_057628025.1 Oncorhynchus mykiss
TAACACCATCCAGAACACTAGTACCATAGAACCACCCAGAACACCAAAAACTATCCAGAACACAAGAACCATAGAACCATCCAGAACACTAGAACCATGGAACCATCCAGAACACTAGTACCATCTAGAACACTAGAAGCATCCAGAACACTAGAACCATCCAGAACACTAGCACCATCCAGAACACTAGAACCATAGAACCATCCAGAACCATCCAGAACACTAGAACCATCCAGAACACAAGAAGCATCCAGAACACTAGAACCATCCAAAACACTAGAACCATCCAGAACACTAGAACCATCCAGAACAATAGAACCATAGAACCATCCAGAACACTAGAAGCATCCAGAACACTAGAAGCACCCAGAACACTAGAACCATCCAGAACACTAGAAGCATCCAGAACACTAGACCAGTCCAGAACACTAGAACCATCCAGAACACTAGAACCATCCAGAATACTAGAAGCATCCAGAACACTAGAACCATAGAACCATCCAGAACACTACAAGCATCCAGAACACTAGAAGCATCCAGAACACTAGAACCATAGAACCATCCAGAACACCAGAACCACTCAGAACACTAGAAGCATCCAGAACACAAGAACCATCCAGAACACTAGAACCATAGAACCACCCAGAACACCAGAACCACCCAGAACACTAGAAGCATCCAGAACACTAGAACCATCCAGAACACCAGAACCATCCAGAACACTAGAAGCATCCAGAACACTAGAACCATCCAGAACACTAGAACCATAGAACCATCCAGGACACCAGAACCACCCAGAACACTAGAAGCATCCAGAACACTACAACCATAGAACCATCCAGAACACTAGAAGCATCCAGAACACTAGAACCATCCAGAAGAGGAGAAGAATCTTTAAACAAGCCCCAGCTTCAGCAGGCCATACACACTGGGTGATGTAGTGTGTGAGCTCAGCAAGCCTAAGTATATTTCTAGTATACTGTAGTTAGTCTTCTCTCCTTCACGCTGCGGACAGAGAGTAAGACAATACATTCATTTCCGTTGTTGCTTCATTCAGCTCCACAGATAAAAGAGGAATGATGTTGCTTCATTCTGCTCCACAGATAAAAGAGGAATGATGTTGCTTCATTCTGCTCCACAGATAAAGAACAGAGGAATCATATTGCTTCATTCTGCTCCACAGATAAAGAACATATAAATTATGTTGCTTCATTCAGCTACACAGATAAAGAAGAGGAATGATGTTGCTTCATTCAGCTCCACAGATAAAGAACAGAGGAATGATGTTGCTTCATTCTGCTCCACAGATAAAGAACAGAGGAATGATGTTGCTTCATTCTGCACCACAGATAAAGAACAGAGGAATGATGTTGCTTCATTCAGCTCCACAGATAAAGAAAAGAGGAATGATGTTGCTTCATTCTGCTCCACAGATAAAGAACAGAGGAATGATGTTGCTTCATTCTGCTCCACAGATAAAGAACAGAGGAATGATGTTGCTTCATTCAGCTCCACAGATAAAGAACAGAGGAATGATGTTGCTTCATTCTGCTCCACAGATAAAGAACAGAGGAATGATGTTGCTTCATTCAGCTCCACAGATAAAGAACAGAGGAATGACGTTGCTTCATTGAGCTCCACAGATAAAGAAGAGGAATGATGTTGCTTCATTCAGCTCCACAGATAAAGAACAGAGGAATGACGTTGCTTCATTCAGCTCCACAGATAAAGAAGATGAATGATGTTGCTTCATTCTGCTCCACAGATAAAGAACAGAGGAATTATGTTGCTTCATTCTGCTCCACAGATAAAGAACAGAGGAATCATGTTGCTTCATTCTGCTCCACAGATAAAGAACAGAGGAATCATGTTGATTCATTCAGCTCCACAGATAAAGAAGAGGAATGATGTTGCTTCATTCAGCTCCACAGATAAAGAACAGAGGAATGATGTTGCTTCATTCAGCTCCACAGATAAAGAACAGAGGAATTATGTTGCTTCATTCAGCTACACAGATAAAGAACAGAGGAATGATGTTGCTTCATTCTGCTCCACAGATAAAGAACAGAGGAATGATGTTGCTTCATTCAGCTCCACAGATAAAGAACAGAGGAATGATGTTGCTTCATTCAGCTCCACAGATAAAGAACAGAGGAATTATGTTGCTTCATTCAGCTACACAGATAAAGAACAGAGGAATGATGTTGCTTCATTCTGCTCCACAGATAAAGAACAGAGGAATGATGTTGCTTCATTCTGCTCCAAAGATAAAGAAGAGAGGAATGATGTTGCTTCATTCTGCTCCACAGATAAAGAACAGAGGAATGATGTTGCTTCATTCTGCTCCACAGATAAAGAACAGAGGAATGATGTTGCTTCATTCAGCTACACAGATAAAGAACAGAGGATTGATGTTGCTTCATTCAGCTCTACAGATAAAGAACAGAGGAATGACGTTGCTTCATTCAGCTCCACAGATAAAGAAGAGGAATGATGTTGCTTCATTCTGCTCCACAGATAAAGAACAGAGGAATGATGTTGCTTCATTCTGCTCCACAGATAAAGAACAGAGGAATTATGTTGCTTCATTCAGCTCCACAGATAAAGAACAGAGGAATGATGTTGCTTCATTCTGCTCCACAGATAAAGAACAGAGGAATGATGTTGCTTCATTCAGCTCCACAGATAAAGAACAGAGGAATGACGTTGCTTCATTGAGCTCCACAGATAAAGAAGAGGAATGATGTTGCTTCATTCAGCTCCACAGATAAAGAACAGAGGAATGACGTTGCTTCATTCAGCTCCACAGATAAAGAAGATGAATGATGTTGCTTCATTCTGCTCCACAGATAAAGAACAGAGGAATTATGTTGCTTCATTCTGCTCCACAGATAAAGAACAGAGGAATCATGTTGCTTCATTCTGCTCCACAGATAAAGAACAGAGGAATCATGTTGATTCATTCAGCTCCACAGATAAAGAAGAGGAATGATGTTGCTTCATTCAGCTCCACAGATAAAGAACAGAGGAATGATGTTGCTTCATTCAGCTCCACAGATAAAGAACAGAGGAATTATGTTGCTTCATTCAGCTACACAGATAAAGAACAGAGGAATGATGTTGCTTCATTCTGCTCCACAGATAAAGAACAGAGGAATGATGTTGCTTCATTCAGCTCCACAGATAAAGAACAGAGGAATGATGTTGCTTCATTCAGCTCCACAGATAAAGAACAGAGGAATTATGTTGCTTCATTCAGCTACACAGATAAAGAACAGAGGAATGATGTTGCTTCATTCTGCTCCACAGATAAAGAACAGAGGAATGATGTTGCTTCATTCTGCTCCAAAGATAAAGAAGAGAGGAATGATGTTGCTTCATTCTGCTCCACAGATAAAGAACAGAGGAATGATGTTGCTTCATTCTGCTCCACAGATAAAGAACAGAGGAATGATGTTGCTTCATTCAGCTACACAGATAAAGAACAGAGGAATGATGTTGCTTCATTCAGCTCTACAGATAAAGAACAGAGGAATGACGTTGCTTCATTCAGCTCCACAGATAAAGAAGAGGAATGATGTTGCTTCATTCTGCTCCACAGATAAAGAACAGAGGAATGATGTTGCTTCATTCAGCTCTACAGATAAAGAACAGAGGAATGACGTTGCTTCATTCAGCTCCACAGATAAAGAAGAGGAATCATGTTGCTTCATTCTGCTCCACAGATAAAGAACAGAGGAATCATGTTGCTTCATTCTGCTCCACAGATAAAGAACAGAGGAATGATGTTGCTTCATTCTGCTCCACAGATAAAGAAAAGAGGAATTATGTTGCTTCATTCTGCTCCACAGATAAAGAACAGAGGAATGATGTTGCTTCATTCTGCTCCACAGATAAAGAACAGAGGAATCATGTTGCTTCATTCTGCTCCACAGATAAAGAACAGAGGAATGATGTTGCTTCATTCTGCTCCACAGATAAAGAACAGAGGAATCATGTTGCTTCATTCTGCTCCACAGATAAAGAACAGAGGAATGATGTTGCTTCATTCTGCTCCACAGATAAAGAACAGAGGAATGATGTTGCTTCATTCTGCTCCACAGATAAAGAACAGAGGAATTATGTTGCTTCATTCTGCTCCACAGATAAAGAACAGAGGAATGATGTTGCTTCATTCTGCTCCACAGATAAAGAACAGAGGAATGATGTTGCTTCATTCTGCTCCACAGATAAAGAACAGAGGAATGATGTTGCTTCATTCTGCTCCACAGATAAAGAACAGAGGAATCATGTTGCTTCATTCTGCTCCACAGATAAAGAACAGAGGAATCATGTTGCTTCATTCTGCTCCACAGATAAAGAACAGAGGAATGATGTTGCTTCATTCTGCTCCACAGATAAAGAACAGAGGAATCATGTTGCTTCATTCTGCTCCACAGATAAAGAACAGAGGAATGATGTTGCTTCATTCTGCTCCACAGATAAAGAACAAGGTGCATTAAATGAAGAACAAACTGAATGTACAAGACTTTCAGACACTGTTAGAGGGTGGCGTTAGAGGGTGGTGTTAGAGAGTGGTGTTAGAGAGTGGTGTTAGAGAGTGGTGTTAGAGGGGTGGTGTTAGAGGGTGGTGTTAGAGGGTGGTGTTAGAGGGTGGTGTTAGAGGGTGGTGTTAGAGGGGTGGTGTTAGAGGGGTGGTGCTAGAGGGGTGGTGTTAGAGGGTGGTGTTAGAGGGGTGGTGTTAGAGGGGTGGTGTTAGAGGGGTGGTGTTAGAGGGTGGTGTTAGAGGGTGGTGTTAGAGGGGTGGTGTTAGAAGGTGGTGTTGGGGGGTGGTGTTGGGGGGTGGTGTTAGAAGGTGGTGTTGTGGGGTGGTGTTAGAGGGGTGGTGTTAGAGGGGTGATATTAGAGGGGTGGTGTTAGAGGGGTGGTGTTAGAGGGGTGATGTTAGAGAGTGGTGTTAGAGGGGTGGTGCTAGAGGGGTGGTGCTAGAGGGGTGGTGTTAGAGTGCTAGAGGGGTGGTGCTAGAGGGGTGGTGTTAGAGGGTGGTTTTAGAAGGGTGGTGTTAGATGGTGATGTTAGAGGGTGATGTTAGAGGGTGGTGTTAGAGGGGTGGTGTTAGAGGGGTGGTGTTAGAGGGGTGGTGTTAGAGGGGTGGTGTTAGAGGGGTGGTGTTAGAGGGGTGGTGTTAGATGGTGATGTTAGAGGGTGATGTTAGAGGGGTGATGTTAGAGGGTGGTGTTAGAGGGGTGATGTTAGATGGGTGGTGTTAGAGGGTGGTGTTAGAGGGGTGGTGTTAGATGGGTGGTGTTAGAGGGTGGTGGGGCGGTGTTAGAGGGTGGTGTTAGAGGGGTGATGTTAGAGGGTGGTGTTAGATGGGTGGTGTTAGATGGGTGGTGTTAGATGGGTGGTGTTAGATGGGTGGTGTTAGATGGGTGGTGTTAGATGGGTGGTGTTAGATGGGTGGTGTTAGATGGGTGGTGTTAGAGGGTGGTGTTAGATGGGTGGTGTTAGATGGGTGGTGTTAGATGGGTGGTGTTAGAGGGGTGATGTTAGAGGGTGGTGTTAGATGGGTGGTGTTAGATGGGTGGTGTTAGATGGGTGGTGTTAGATGGGTGGTGTTAGATGGGTGGTGTTAGATGGGTGGTGTTAGAGGGTGGTGTTAGATGGGTGGTGTTAGATGGGTGGTGTTAGAGGGTGGTGTTAGATGGGTGGTGTTAGATGGGTGGTGTTAGATGGGTGGTGTTAGAGGGTGGTGTTAGATGGGTGGTGTTAGATGGGTGGTGTTAGATGGGTGGTGTTAGAGGAAAATGGAAGTTCCATTAAAAAGAAAGTGCTATATTATTATTAAAATCCTCCTCCTGTTCTCCCTCCATTTCAGACTTTTGATTCTCTCGCTCTCCTCCCCGTTCTCTGTCTTCACAAAGGAGTAGGGTGTGAGGAGTTGAACAGGATAAGTTCTCAGTTCTCTGTCTTCACAAAGGAGTAAGGTGTGAGGAGTTGAACAGGATAAGTTCTCAGTTCTCTGTCTTCACAAAGGAGTAAGGTGTGAGGAGTTGAACAGGAGAAGCTCCCTGTCTTCTCTACTTTGTATCCAGATCCTGTCTTATTGATGAATGGCTCTGAGACAGGCAAACAACAGCTCTCTACATAAACAGCACTGTGATTGGAGAGTGGATGATACTCCCCTACACTCTCAATCTAACAGTTCCTGTAGATAACGCGCAACACACACACACACACACACGGTCCTGGGTCGTCTGATAAAGCAGTAACCACAGTCGTATTTTACTGTGACACTGTTGCCTTTACATGTTTATCGTCAGTAGCAGCAGCTCGGCTCTCCTCTCTCCAGATGATGTATGAGTTCATAATGAGGTCTGTTCCTCCCCTCTAAAACAATCTCACCCAAACTCTACACACACAGCGAGAAACAATCTGCCCTTAACTATTTCCAGATATGTCTTCACCCCATCATTGGCTGTACACTTCCATGGCTATTATGTATGAATTTTCACCGGGACAAAACAATTGCAAACACTTGAGACGTAAACTCTCCCAGTAGTTCATATCCCTACCCTGTTATACTTCAACTGTCATTTATTATGATTGAGTGTGTGCACATGTGTGTGTGTGTGTGTGTGTATTAGTGGGAGGATGGGGGTTGCGTGCAACGTGCGTGCGAGTGTGTGTGTGATATATGAAGTCCAGTGTATGAGTTATGGGCTCGTATAGTGTGATATACGCCCCTAAACCGCTGTTCTCCATAACTTCCCAAAGCAGTGCACCCTGGGTCACACATCTCAACGTTATTAATGAAATGCAGGGAGGGGGAAAAACAATCATATTCATAAAAGATGATGTGTTTATCTTTCCCACTGAAAATGTATTTCCTGCCTAAATTAGCCGAGTTCCCCTTAAACCTACATTTGCCAGATAATTGATGTGATACTAATGGTCCAGCTAGGATATATGGTGGATAGGACACCTGATAACACACTGCAGCAACTGCCTGTGACACATCTATCTACACTTCCAACAGGTTTTCCATCACTGTCTCTCGCTCTCTGTCTTTCTTTCTCATAACTATCAGTCACTCTCTCCCTCTATCTCTCTCTCTCTCTCTCTCTGTTACTCACTCTCTCTCCTCTTTCTCCCGGCTCATGCTCTCTCTGAGTTGTTGCAGTCGATCCTCCATGTCTTTACTCTCCTGGGCCAGCGTCACTGTCTCCATGCGCAGCTCTCGCAGGTTTCTATGGCAACACACAATCAATCAACAACAATCAATTAACCTTATCAATCACTTATCAGACTAGAGAAGCATATACCAGTTCATCAATTACATTGATTACCTATTAGACCAGAGTAGAGCGTCACCTATCGATTCATCCATCTAAATCAATTAACTATTAGCAAATAAGAAACACCAAGGAATAGGATCTATTTACGTTACATTATGGAAAAAACAGAAAGCAACTATCAGCATAAATAGACAAAGCCCATCTCCTAATGATCCAACGTCAAGAGAAAAGAATAGGGAACAATGGACAAAAGAGAGAAGACAAGAAAAATTAAAAAGGTTTGAAATTTTTATCACATATGGAAGCACGACAAAACCATTTACTTTTTTTAAAAAATTGAAAACAAGAGCATTTTGGTAGATCCTTTACCTACAAGAACAAGCATTGGTTTGTCCCTATCAACTCAGAGTTGAGCCGGTGTTGCTTTGGGGAAGAGAGCAACAGATGAACAACTCTTCACTTACCTGGCATTGAGCTTGACTGACTTGGGCTTGTTGGAAATCACCACAAAGTCATTTAGATTCATGGCTCCACACTCTCTTGATCTTAGTTATTCCCTGTGCACCTTTTGTGTGCCTTTTTACACACGGCTCCCTGCTGTAAAAAAAAAAACCCAGATGAATCATATAAAACCTTCTATTTATTTCACTGATCAGCCAGGTCAGGCTAAATCACACAGAAAATACTGCTGCAATAAAATGAACTGAATATCCGAGGCAAAATATGACACAATTGCATAGTCAGGCAGTTAAAACCTAACCAAAATGACAGAATATTGTAATGGCTATTAATAACAGCAACAGGTAGTTTTGAGGTATCATCACCTTCTGTGATTACACATGTTTGTTTAGGCTAGCTAACTAGCTATCTACTGTACCAGACGTTAACGTTTTTGGCTAGCTAGACTGGCTAGTTTAATTAACTAGATAACGCAAGTTAGCGTTCCTGTCACTTCGAGACCATTCTAATTTCTCATGTTCTTTTTTTAAACGTTATGTTAAATAATTACCTCGGATTTATCTTCTTGTGTCCCCTTTTAGCTATTTTAAACAAAGTTGGTTTCGAACAAACAGCAGCAAAACGGTTTCTTATCCTTTCTCAAGACAGAAACATTTGTGTATGGTTTTTGTGTACGGTTGTTTCTATGGAAACGTAACTCTCGCGATAGTCCACGGGAAAGGAGCAAGGATTTCCTTACCGGCACAACGGGATTTACATTTGAAATTACCGTTTTTTTCGATTGCTAAACGACAGTGGGCACAACTGGAGTCACATGTGCAAAACTCTAACTACAGTCTGCACTACCAACAGTCACCTGAGCTAAACAGTTCACATCACCTGCAAAAGTCATTCCAAGCAACACAACTCTTAACACATGGCTCAAAACACGCTCAGTGCAGCCAAACACTATGCACAACCCTCACTGAGATAACACACTGTCACTCAGAACACACTGAGAGTAAAAACACTAGCATCAAACACCAATACAGAAAATACAAACTTCTCATCTTTACAGTTTGAACAATTTCAGTGACTTCATACAAAGTAATATTTTCTTCAAAGAAAAGAGTGACATTCTTTCACATGATTTATTAATTTTTTTAGAACATAACAATTCTTTAAGGTAAATGAAAATTAGCAGTTTGCTTCAATAGTCTGTAGTAATTTACGGAATTACAGTAATGAGAAAAAAAAGGTAGAAACTAAAAGTACATACTGTAATTCAAACAAATAATTGAGGGGCTAATCCTGCCTCTCTCTAGCATCAGGCCACAGGTTTTCTTCAACATCACATCTAATGTTTTCTCTTGCCATGCACCTGGGGAAGAACCTTCTGGAGTGCCTTATCCATCCCTGGCAGTCCTCTGGACTCGTGTCCTCACATCCGGCACGCATGGCTTCCAAAAGAGACATTTGGTAATGCGGGTGGTGACCAAACACTTTCCACCTCCAGGCAGAGAAAAACTCCTCTATTGGGTTGAGGAAGGGTGAATATGCAGGCAGGTACAAAACCATAAATCTGTGATGTGCTGCAAACCAATCTGTGACAGCTGCAGAGTGGTGAAAAGCAACGTTATCGCAAACTATGACAAAAACTTTGGGGTTTCTTACTGGCTCCCCCTGTTCTGCTGGCACTATCTGAGCATAGAGCTGTTCTAGGAAAGCTATAAGCCTTTCTGTGTTGTATGGGCCAATGAGTGGTGTGTTGAGAAGCAAACCATCATTGGCCATTGCAGCACACATGGTGATATTTCCCCCCCTTTGGCCTGGAACCTCCACAGTGGCCCTTTGACCTATAACATTCCTTCCTCTGCGCCGTGTTTTGGCAAGGTTAAATCCAGCTTCATCGATAAATACAAATGAATGTGGTCTTTCCAGTGCTTCCACCTCCATTACTCTCTGAAAAACAGTAAGTGCACAGTTTTACTGTAGAAATGCTAGTGTTTTTTTTTACTGTAAATATTTTGTATAGCTGTGTACGTAACTTCAGACGTCTTACCTGGACATATTGGTATCTTTGCTCTTTTACCCGTTCACTGTTTCTCTCGAACGGTACAGTGTATAACTGTTTCATTGTAACTTGGTGTTTCTATAGGACTCGAGCAATAGTTGTTGTGCTGACAGAATTAACATTTTCAAATATATCATTATCAGCCAGCACTCTATCTTGAATCTCCCGCAGTTTTATTGCATTGTTGACAACAACCATGTCAACAATAGCATTTTCCTGCGCATCTGAAAATATTTTTCCTCTTCCCCCTGTTGGGGGCAGCCTTTGGGTCCTGTTGTAAAAATATATTTTACAGTCAAACTTACTGTAATATATATCTGTGTAAATATTCTATAATTGCAATACAAAATAGATTCCTGTAATGTTTTCATTTACTGTAAGGATGTAACTCTCACCTGTTTGCATGATGGAAAATTCGCATTACAGATGCCACTGTGGATCTTTGCAGATTGGGTTGCACCCTCAACCCTGCCTCTCTCAATGAGAGACCATGGTTCACGACATGGTCTATAAGTGTAGCCCTTATTTCATCTGAAATAACAGCTCTTTGTCTTCTTTGTCTTCCTCCACGCATCCGCCCTCTCCCTGCCACCCTTCTCCCTCCACGAACCCATCTTCCTTGTTCCATTTCCAAAATGAGTCTTTCTGAGCTCTACCTATATATACTGTAATATGTGTGTGTGTTCACTAACAAGTCTAAAACAAGACACCTGCTTAGCCTTTCAGCTGAAATTGCAATCAGCAGTGTTTGAAAGGCACAAGGCTGAAATCTATTCCGTTTTGAATGTGTGGTTCACAGTTTTGACAGCAGTGTGTTAGCATTTGAACAAAGTGTTGTAAATCCACAGTGTTGTGCAGGTTGTGGTTAAAGTCATGGGATAAGTGTGTAGAGTTTTGAAAACTGTGTTCAAGCAATGAAAAACGAACTAGAGTTTGGTCCACATGAACTGCTGCTGTGCAGACTGTAGTTAGAGTTTTGCACATGTGACTCCAGTTGTGTCCACTGTCGTTTAGCAATCGAAAAAAAACTGTAAATGGATTTTATCTGCTCACACTCTCCTCAAATTCTAATTTACAAGACGCCTGTAAATAATGTGTTCAAGGATGGAAATCTGACATCATATTCAAAGATAGGCAAGACCCATATTGCTGCTGCAATCAAGGACAGCTGGAATTATTTAATTAAAATCATTATAGGGTTCATATTAACTTATGTAGAGATTACGTTGTGATTAAAACCTTAATTAAATTAATCAGTGTGTCTAAATTCGCCATCAAATGAGCATAGAAATGTTATCTTATTTTTCTTTGTTTTTATATATTCAGAAAGCAGTACTAGCCTATTTGAGCATGACACCGAGACACACACTGTTTTCACATCTGATTCTTTTAGACGCGTTAAATAAGCGCTTATAATCGGGTCTTGCTTTTAACACGCCGCATTATCTGGTATATCAGTCGCAGAATGTGTGTGTGTGTGTGTGTGTGTGTGTGCACGTGCGTGTATCCTTGTATCCTGCAGCTGAGAAGAGCTAGGCCCGTGTCTCCAATAACAACATAGCCAGATCTCATTTGTATTCTGGGAAAACAGAATCTTTCAGATCTGCTATTCCAAAGGCAGTCTTCCAGATCAGGCCATACCTCCACCCTCTCTCCCTCTCTCCCTCCATCACCCCACCGCTCCATACCTAAAATGACTGGCAATTACCCTGAAAGTGCCCCCCCCCCCCCCCCCCTGGTTGCACCTGTTGTCAGGAGCAGGTAGGTGCGTGTCGAAAAGTGTGGACCATGACAACCAGCCGCTCAGGGTCATACAGGGGTCATTGTGGGGTGTCGCCCTGTCTTTCCTACCTGCTGCTTAATCTCCCTCAGCCCCAACCCTCCCTATAAAACACCACAATCCTCTTCCCCTGCTTGCTCTCTTGCTCTCCTACGCTCTCGCCGTCTCTCTCTCTCTCTCTCTCTCTCTCTCTCTCTCTCTCTCTCTCTCTCTCTCTCTCTCTCTTTCTAACCCTCTCTCATCTGCCCCAGCCAACACAGAGACAGTCAGGCATGTCCAAGCATACTTATTAGGACCAGAGAGGAGAAAGAGAGAGAGTGATAGAGAGACAGGTAGGAAGAGGGTACATGGATGTAGAGAGTAAGAGGAAAAATGGGAATGAGAAAGAGAGAGAGAGAGAGAGAGAGAGAGAGAGAGAGAGAGAGAGAGAGAGAGAGACAGAGAGAGAGAGAGAGAGAGACAGAGAGAGAGAGAGAGAGACAGAGACAGAGAGAGAGAGAGAGAGAGAAGAGAGAGAGAGAGAGAGAGAGAGAGAGAGAGAGAGAGAGAGAGAGAGAGAGAGAGAGAGAGAGAGACAGAGAGAGAGAGAGAGAGAGAGAGAGAGAGAGAGAGAGAGAGAGAGAGAGAGAGAGAGAGAGAGAGAGAGAGAGAGAGGCAGGTATAACCAGTGTGGAGTACCAGTTAACAGTCGCATGTGAAAGGAGCAGCATTTTGTCCTGAAATGTCAGGGCTATTTCATTCATTAGGAGGCAATCATTGTGGCTGTATTGAATGTCATCTGTTAGGTTAAATTTCCCTGCCATGAACTAACGATGGACATATATTGACTGTCTGGGATTGGCTAGAGAGAGGAGACCTTTGAGTAATGCCACAGAGACCAGTCGAGGGGTGCTAAGCCGAGACAGGAGATTACTTATTGTTCCACTGCTGCAGGGCTTTGCTCTTATGGAGGAGGGAGCAACACCATCGTCATCATCTTCATCATCAAAACATACCCATCAGTATAATCAGTTTAACTACCACTGTGCACGCAGACAGTGTGTGTGTGTGTGTGTGTGTGTGTGTGTGTGTGTGTGTGTGTGTGTGTGTCTATCAGTGGAGGCTGCTGAGGGGAGGACGGCTGATAATAATAGTTGGTTCGGAATAAATAGAACAGTGTTTTTTGATATCGTTCCATTCATGCCATTCCAGCCATTATTATGAGCCGTCCTCCCGTCAACAGCCTCCACTGATGTCTATGTCTAAATCATGGAGATGGTGTCCTTCAACTCCATGGCTCTGGTCACGTGAGCAGCCAAACCAAAGGTCTAAAAAGGTCATTGGCGCTGAAAGGTCATTGGAAGGTCATAAAGTCAAAAGGTCAGGTGACCTGTGACCTGTCACTGTGTGGCTCATCTGAAGAGACAGGAACCGCCTGGTGTTCTCCCAAGGCAGACAGAACATGGAGCTCAGAGGGGAGTGTGACCTTTTCACTGCCACTGGGGATGGTCTACGACAGCTGGATTCACCGGACCAGAGGGAGAGGGGGGACACAGGGAGAGGGGGGAGACAGGGAGAGCAGGGCTAGAATTCTGAATATTTCAAAAATCTCCTCAGTGTACAACATAAAACACCAAATAATGAATGCAGAGTAGAATTAGGCCGATACCCACTAATTATCAAAAATTACAACCATCTAAAAGGAAGCGATTCCCAAACCTTCCATAACAAAGCCATCACCTGCAGAAAGATGAACCTGGAGAAGACCCAATTAGAACCAAATAAATCATGAGAAAACAAAAAGATAACTACTTGACACATTGGAAAGAATTAACAAAAAAACAGAGCAAACTAGAATATTATTTGGCCCTAAACAAAGAGTACATAGTGGCAGAATACCTGACCACTGTGACTGACCCAAAATTAAGGAAATCTTTGACTATGTACAGACTCAGTGAGCATAGCCTTGCTATTGAGAGAGGCCGCCGTAGGCAGACGTAGCCCTCAAGAGAAGACAGGCTATGTGCTCACTGCCCACAAAATGAGGTGCTGCACTTCCTAACCTCCTGCCAAATGTATGACCATATTAGAGACACATATTTCCCTCAGATTCCATAGATCCACAAAGAATTCGAAAGCAAATCCAATTTTGATAAACTCCCATATCTACTGGGTGAAATACCACAGTGTGCCATCACAGCAGCAAGATTTGTGACCTGTTGCAACAAGAAAAGAGCAACCAGTGAAGAACAAACACCATTGCAAAATACAACCCACATTTCTGTTTATTTATTTTCCCTTTAACTATTTGCACATTGTTGCAACACTGTATACAGACCAATGACATTTAAAATGCATTTTTTCTTTTGGAACTTTTGTGTGAGAGAGAGAGACAGATAGAGAGAGAGAGAGAGAGAGAGAGACAGATAGAGAGAGAGAGATACAGATAGAGACAGACAGAGAGAGAGACAGATAGAGAGAGAGAGAGAGAGAGAGGAGACAGATAGAGAGAGAGAGATACAGATAGAGACAGACAGAGAGAGAGACAGATAGAGAGAGAGAGAGAGAGAGAGAGAGAGAGAGAGAGACAGAGAGAGAGAGACAGAGAGAGAGAGACAGATAGAGAGAGCGAGAGACAGATAGAGAGAGAGAGAGAGAGAGATACAGATAGAGAGAGAGAGATACAGATAGAGACAGACAGAGAGAGAGACAGATAGAGAGAGAGAGAGAGAGAGAGAGAGACAGAGAGAGAGAGAAGAGAGAGAGAGAGAGAGAGAGCTAGAGAGAGAGAGAGAGAGAGAGAGCTAGAGAGAGAGAGAGAGAGAGAGAGCTAGAGAGAGAGAGAGAGAGAGAGGGGGGGCAAGAAAGAAAGAGAGGGAGAGGAGAGAGAGAAAGTGAGAGAGAGTGAGAGAGAGAGAGAGATATTTTTATTTTTCACCTTTATTTAACCAGGTAGGCTAGTTGAGAACAAGTTCTCATTTGCAACTGTGACCTGGCCAAGATAAAGCATAGCAGTGTGAACAGACAACACAGAGTTACACATGGAGTAAACAATTAACAAGTCAATAACACACAAAAAAAAGAGAGTCTACATACATGTGTGCAAAAGGCATGAGGAGGTAGGCGAATAATTACAATTTAGCAGATTAACACTGGAGTGATAAATGATCAGATGGTCATGTACAGGTAGAGATATTGGTGTGCAAAAGAGCAGAAAAGGAAATAAATAAAAACAGTATGGGGATGAGGTAGGTAAAATTGGATGGGCTATTTACCGATTGACTATGTACAGCTGCAGCGATCGGTTAGCTGCTCAGATAGCAGATGTTTGAAGTTGGTGAGGGAGATAAAAGTCTCCAACTTCAGCGATTTTTGCAGTTTGTTCCAGTCACAGGCAGCAGAGAACTGGAACGAAAGGCGGCCAAATGATGTGTTTGATTTAGGGATGATCAGTGAGATACACCTGCTGGAGCGCGTGCTACGGGTGGGTGTTGCCATCGTGACCAGTGAACTGAGATAAGGCGGAGCTTTACCTAGCATGGACTTGTAGATGACCTGGAGCCAGTGGGTCTGACGACGAATATGTAGCGAGGGCCAGCCGACTAGAGGATACAGGTCGCAGTGGTGGGTGGTATAAGGTGCTTTAGTAACAAAACGGATGGCACTGTGATAAACTGCATCCAGTTTGCTGAGTAGAGTGTTGGAAGCTATTTTGTAGATGACATCGCCGAGGCTTTGTTGCAGAATAGAAAGCCGACTCTAGATTTGATTTTAGATTGGAGATGTTTGAATTGAGTCTGGAAGGAGAGTTTACAGTCTAGCCAGACACCTAGGTACTTATAGGTGTTCACATATTCAAGGTCGGAACCATCCAGGGTGGTGATGCTAGTCGGGCGTGCGGGTGCAGGCAGCGAATGGTTGAAAGCATGCATTTGGTTTTACTAGCGTTTAAGAGCAGTTGGAGGCCACGGAAGGAGTGTTGTATGGCATTGAAGCTCGTTTGGAGGTTAGATAGCACAGTGTCCAAGGACGGGCAGAAGTATACAGAATGGTGTTGTCTGCGTAGAGGTGGATCAGGAATCGCCCGCAGCAAGAGCAACATCATTGATATATACAGAGAAAAGAGTCGGCCCGAGAATTGAACCCTGTGGCACCCCCATAGAGACTGCCAGAGGACCAGACAGCATGCCCTCCGATTTGACACACTGAACTCTGTCTGCAAAGTAGTTGGTGAACCAGTCAAGGCAGTCATCAGAAAAACCAAGGCTACTGAGTCTGCCGATAAGAATATGGTGATTGACAGAGTCGAAAGCCTTGGAAGACGGCTGCACAGTACTGTCTTTTATCGATGGCGGTTATGATATCGTTTAGTACCTTGAGCGTGGCTGAGGTGCACCAGTGACCGGCTCGGAAACCAGATTGCACAGCGGAGAAGGTACGGTGGGATTCGAGATGGTCAGTGACCTGTTTGTTGACTTGGCTTTCGAAGACCTTAGATGGGCAGGGCAGGATGGATATAGGTCTGTAACAGTTTGGGTCCAGGGTGTCTCCCCCTTTGAAGAGGGGGATGACTGCGGCAGCTTTCCAATCCTTGAGGATCTCAGACGATATGAAAGAGAGGTTGAACAGGCTGGTAATAGGGGTTGCGACAATGGCGGCGGGATAGTTTCAGAAATAGAGGGTCCAGATTGTCAAGCCCAGCTGATTTGTACGGGTCCAGGTTTTGCAGCTCTTTAAGAACATCTGCTATCTGGATTTGGGTAAAGGAGAACCTGGAGAGGCTTGGGCGACTAGCTGTGGGGGGGGCGGATCTGTTGGCCGAGGTTGGAGTAGCCAGGAGGAAGGCATGGCCAGCCGTTGAGAAATGCTTGTTGAAGTTTTTGATAATCATGGATTTATCGGTGGTGACCGTGTTACCTAGCCTCAGTGTAGTGGGCAGCTGGGAGGAGGTACTCATCCTCCATGGACTTCACAGTGTCCAGAACTTTTTGGAGTTAGAGCTACAGGATGCTAATTTCTGCCTGAAGAAGCTGGCCTTTGCTTTCCTGACTGACTGCGTGTATGGTTCCTGACTTCCCTGAAAAGTTGCATATCGCGGGACTATTCGATGCTATTGCAGTCCGCCACAGGATGTTTTTGTGCTGGTCGATAGATAGAGAGACAGAGAGAGAGAGAGAGAGAGAGAGAGAGAGAGAGAGAGAGAGAGAGAGAGAGAGAGAGAGAGAGAGAGAGAGAGAGAGAGAGAGAGAGAGAGAGAGAGAGAAGAGAGAGAGAGAGAGAGAGAGAGAGAGAGAGAGAGAGAGAGAGAGAGAGAGAGAGAGAGAGAGAGAGAGAGAGAGAGAGAGAGAGAGAGAGAGAGAGAGAGAGAGAGAGAGAGAGAGAGAGAGAGAGAGAGAGAGAGAGAGAGAGAGAGGGAGGGGAGAGAGAGAGAGAGAGAGAGAGAGAGAGATGAGGGGGGGGGGGCGAGAGAGAGAGGGAGAGGAGAGAGAGAGAGAGAGTGAGAGAGAGTGAGAGTGAGAGAGAGTGAGGGGGAAAAGTCCTTTAATTTAAATTTAAATTGAGAGAGAGAGGACAGAGCAAGAAAGACAGATGAGCTAGTTCCAGCTACTGTCTGTCTGCTTCAGTGAACACAGGAGAGAGATGGAGGGACGGTGAAATAAAAGAGGTAGAGAGATTGAGAGGACAGGACAACATGGAAAGAGCTCATTGTGGCATCGTGTCACACAGGGGCCGAAGTGGATTAAGTTAAAAGAGAGTGTGTGACGGTGTGTGAGTTTGTGATGGTGAGTGTGTGAGTGAGAGTTGGAGTGTGTGAGACTGAGTGAGGAGAGTGTGAGGAGAATGTGACGGTAGAGATGTCTCCATGAGAGGATAAAAAGTCACTGAAAGTCAAAAGGAGAAAGACAGAGTTAATGAGAGAAGGTTTGAGGGAAAGAGGGCAGGGGAGAGAAGGAGAGATAGGAGGAGGAAGAGAGAGAAAGCAGGGCAGGAAGGTGAACATATCTGATTGGGTCTGAGAGCTGATGCTGCTGTCATTCTTCGTCCATGCACGCACACTCGGACACACACAGACAGACAGACAGACAGACAGACAGACAGACAGACAGACAGACAGACACACACACACTCTCTCTCTCTCTCTCTCTCTCTCTCTCTCTCTCTCTCTCTCTCACTCTCTCTCTCGCTCTCTCCCCCTCTCTCTCTGGGCTCTCACCTTAAGGATGACTCTGCTAAGTATCTGACAACGAGGGAGAGAGGAAGAGATGGATGGCGACGTAGAGGGAGAGAGACAGGCTTCGAGGGGACTCCTATGGTAGGTACACCTATAGTTCATCTCTTGGCAGTAGTACTGTAGACTATTTTATCACTGACCTCAACCCAGAGTCTCTCAGAGCGTTCACAGTCAGCCCACTGACACCCCTATCAGACCACAGCAAAATCACAGTCTACTTGAACAGAGCAATAATCAATCATGAGGCATCAAAGCCAAAGGAACTGAGTAACATTAAGAAATGCTACAGATGGAAGGAATGCAGTTTGGAAACCTACCAAAAAACAATTAGGCAACAACAAATGCAATCCTTTTTAGACAACTTCCTGGGTAAAACGTTCCCCTGTAATAGTAAAGGTGTAGAAAATCTTAACAGTATATTTGACCTCTCAGCTTCAGCTATCACATCTAAAAATCTCAAATAGAAAACCAAAGAAAATTAACAACAATGACAAATGGATTGATGAAGAATGCAAAAACCTAAGAAAGAAATTGAGAAACCTGTCCAACCAAAAATATATAGACCCAGAAATCCTGAGTCTACGCCTTCACTATGGTGAATTACTGAAACAATACAGAAATACACTACGGAAAAAGAAGAAACAGTCAGAAATCAGCTCAATGTAATTGAAGAATCCATAGACTCCAACCACCTCTGGGAAAATTGGAAAACACTAAACAAACAACAACACGAATAATTATCTATCCAAAATGGAGATGTATGGGTAAACCACTTCTACAATCTTTTTGGCTCTATAACAAAGAATAAAGAGCAAAAACATATACATGATCAAATACAAATCTTAGAATGAACTATTAAAGACTACCAGAACCCACTGGATTCTCCAATTACATTGAATGAGTTACAGGACAAAATAAAAACCCTCCAACCCAAAAAGGCCTGTGTTGTTGATGGTATCCTCAATGAAATGATCAAATATACAGACAACAAATTCCAATTGGCTATACTAAAACTCTTCAACATCATCCTTAGCTCTGGCATCTTCCCTAATATATGGAACCAAGGACTGATCACCCCAATCCAAAAAAGTGGAGATAAATTTGACCCCAATAACTACCGTGGGATATGTGTCAACAGTAACCTTGGGAAAATCCTCTGCATTATCATTAACAGCAGACTCGTACATTTCCTCAATGAAAACAATGTACTGAGCAAATGTCAAATTGGCTTTTTACCAAATTACCAAAGGCAAAGTCTTCTCATGCTTTGTTGATTTCAAAAAAGCCTTCGACTCAATTTGCAATGAGGGTCTGCTATACAAATTGATGGAAAGTGGTGTTGGGGGTAAAAAATACAACATTATAAAATCCATGTAAGCAAACAACAAGTATGCGGTTAAAATTGGCAAAAAACACACACATTTATTCACACAGGGCCATGGGGTGAGACAGGGATGCAGCTTAAGCCCCACCCTCTTCAACATATATATCAACAAATTGGCGCGGGCACTAGAAAAGTCTGCAGCACCTGGCCTCACCCTACTAGAATCTGAAGTCAAATGTCTACTGTTTGCTGATGATCTGGTGCTTCTGTCACCAACCAAGGAGGGCCTTCAGCAGCACCTAGACCTTCTGCACAGATTCTGACAGACCTGGGCCCTGACAGTAAATCTCAGTAAGACCAAAATAATGGTGCTCCAAAACAGGTCCATCTAGACACCATTGCCCTAGAGCACACAGAAAACTATACATACCTTGGCCTAAACATCAGCGCCATAGGTAACTTCCACAAAGCTGTGAACGATCTGAGAGACAAGGCAAGAAGGGCATTCTATGTCATCAAAAGGAACATAAATTCAACATACCAATTAGGATCTGGCTAAAAATACTTGAATCAGTCATAGAGCCCCATTGCCCTTTATGGTTGTGAGGTCTGGGGTCCGCTCACCAACCAAGACTTCACAAAATGGGACAAACACCAAATTGAGACTATGCATGCCGAATTTTGCAAAAATATCCCCCGTGTACAACGTAGAACACCAAATAATACATGCAGAGCAGAATTAGGCCGATACCCACTAATTATCAAAATCCAGAAAAGAGCCGTTAAATTCTACAACCACCTAAAAGAAAGCGATTCCCAAACCTTCCATAACAAGCCATCACCTACAGAGAGATGAACCTGGAGAAGAGTCCACTAACCATGCTGGTCCTGGGGCTCTGTTCACAAACACAAACACACCCCACAGAGCCCCAGGACAGCAGCACAATTAGACCCAACCAAATCACGAGAAAACAACAAGATAATTACTTGACACATTGGAAAGAATTAACAAAAAAACAGAGCAAACTAGAATGCTATTTGGCCTTAAACAGAGAGTACACAGCGGCAGAATACCTGACCACTGTGACTGAACCAAACTTAAGGAAAGCTTTGACTGTGTACAGACTCAGTGAGCATAGCCTTGCTATTGAGAAAGGCCGCCATAGGCAGACATGGCTCTCAAGAGAAGACAGGCTATGTGCACACTGCCCACAAAATGAGGTGGAATCTGAGCTGCACTTCCTAACCTCCTGCCCAATGTATGACCATATTAGAGAGACATATTTCCCTCAGATTACACAGATCCACAAAGAATTTGAAAACAAATCCAATATTGATAAACTCCCATATCTACTGGGTGAAATTCCACAGTGTGCCATCACAGCAGCAAGATTTGTGACCTGTTGCCGCAAGAAAATGTCAACCAGTGAAGAACAAACACCATTGTAAATACATATTTATGCTTATTTATTTTTCCTTGTGTACTTTAACCATTTGTTCATTGTTACAACACTGTATATATATATATTATGACATTTGTGATGTCTTTATTGTTTTGAAACTTCTGTATGTGTAATGTTTACTGTTCATTTGTATTGTTTATTTCACTTTTGTATATTATCTACCTCACTTGCTTTGGCAATGTTAACACATGTTTCACATGTCAATAAAGCCCCTTGAATTGAATTGAATTGAATTGAGAGGAAGAGATGGATGTAGACGTAGAGGGAGAAACAGTGAGAGATGGAGGGAGATGGACAGAGAGAGAGAGAGATGTAGGGAGGTGGATAGAGAGAGATGGTTGGAGCTGGACAGAGAGAGATGGAGGGAGGGAGCTGGACAGAGAGAGAGAGAAATGTAGGGAGGTGGATAAAGAGAGATGGATGGAGCTGGACAGAGAGAGAGATGTAGGGAGGTGAATAGAGAGAGATGGAGGGAGCTGGAAAGAGAGAAAAGTGGACAGTGAGAGAGAAATGGTACATGCATGGAGTACACAAGCAGACAAACCTTTCACACTGCTGATATACTGATTGGGATGTTTTTGATGAGGATGAGGATGAAGATGATGATTATGATGATGAAGATGAGGAGGAGGAGGATGATGATGGTGTTGCTCCCTCCTCCTATACAAGAGGGCATTTGCAAAGCCACACACATACACACACAAACAGACGCATATACCCACACACATTAGAAAAACACACTACACGTTAACACTGACGCAACTAATGTTTGTTGGACTTACACTGCCATCTGCAGGCCATTAATGGAACATGTCGTCAGTCTGCTCACCTAAAGCGAGTTGGTTGGACAATTAAGACAAACAATCCGTCATCAATACCTGTGATACCTTATCTGTCATTACATAGATCCATCATCAATACCTGTGATACCTAATCGGTCATTACATAGATCCGTTATCAATACCTGTGATACCTTATCGGTCATTACATAGATCCATCATCAATACCTGTGATACCTTATCTGTCATTACATAGATCCATCATCAATACCTGTGATACCTTATCGGTCATTACATAGATCCGTTATCAATACCTGTGATACCTTATCGGTCATTACATAGATCCATTATCAATACCTGTGATACCTTATCTGTCATTACATAGATCCATCATCAATACCTGTGATACATTATCGGTCATTACATAGATCAGTTATCAATACCTGTGATACCTTATCTGTCATTACATAGATCCATCATCAATACCTGTGATACCTAATCGGTCATTACATAGATCAGTTATCAATACCTGTGATACCTTATCTGTCATTACATAGATCCGTTATCAATACCTGTGATACCTTATCTGTCATTACATAGATCCATCATCAATACCTGTGATACCTTATCGGTCATTACATATATCCATCATCAATACCTGTGATACCTTATCTGTCATTACATAGATCCATTATCAATACCTGTGATACCTTATCTGTCATTACATAGATCCATCATCAATACCTGTGATACCTTATCTGTCATCACATAGATCCATCATCAATACCTGTGATACCTTATCTGTCATTACATAGATCCATCATCAATACCTGTGATACATTATCGGTCATTACATAGATCCGTTATCAATACCTGTGATACCTTATCGGTCATTACATAGATCCATTATCAATACCTGTGATACCTTATCTGTCATTACATAGATCCATCATCAATACCTGTGATACATTATCGGTCATTACATAGATCAGTTATCAATACCTGTGATACCTTATCTGTCATTACATAGATCCATCATCAATACCTGTGATACCTTATCGGTCATTACATAGATCCATTATCAATACCTGTGATACCTAATCGGTCATTACATAGATCAGTTATCAATACCTGTGATACCTTATCTGTCATTACATAGATCCATCATCAATACCTGTGATACCTTATCTGTCATCACATAGATCCATCATCAATACCTGTGATACCTAATCGGTCATTACATAGATCAGTTATCAATACCTGTGATACCTTATCGGTCATTACATAGATCCATCATCAATACCTGTGATACCTTATCTGTCATTACATAGATCAGTTATCAATACCTGTGATACCTAATCGGTCATTACATAGATCAGTCATCAATACCTGTGATACCTTATCTGTCATTACATAGATCAGTTATCAATACCTGTGATACCTTATCTGTCATTACAGAGATCCGTAATGAGGAGGAATATTCTTATCGGTCATTACATAGATCCGTAATGAGGAGGAATGTTCTTATCTGTCATCCTCAACCTGAGACAGAATACATTCAGGATGTGATCCTGGTTTGGTGTGACTTCCAGCTCAGGTTCAGTTTTTGATAGTGGGAGTTCTCTGTCCCAATGCAGCGTGAAGATAACTAGGGAAGGAAGGATGTCTGTCTGCCTCTGACCCTGGCTACTGAACGGCAACAAACGCACACCATGTCTATCTGATGGGGATCTAAACCTAACCGGCAGGCACACACATACACACACGTACGTGTGCTCACACACACACTCATGGATGTTAACACACACACAGAGTTGTGGTGCCTCACCTGCAACACCAAATCTACAATCATCATCATCAATATCATCATCAACCTCACCATCATCACCACAATCTCCTTCATCATCACCATCACCATCATCATCACCATCATCACCATCACCATCACCATCATCACCATCAGCATCATCATAACCACCATCATCATCATCACCAGTCTCATCACCATCACCATCATCACAATCACCATCATCATCAGCATCATCACCATCACCATCATCATCATCACCATCACCATCACCATCACCATCATCACCATCAGCATCATCATAACCACCATCATCATCATCACCAGTCTCATCACCATCACCATCATCACAATCACCATCATCATCAGCATCATCACCATCACCATCATCATCATCACCATCAGCATCATCAACACCATCATCATCATCATCACCGTCACCATCATCATCATCATCATCACAACCATCATCATCATCACCACCACCACTGTTGTTGTATTGGTGATCATAAATTCTCTTCAGATTGTGTTCAATTTGTTCTGTTTTTGCTGCAATGACTTAAACGAACTGGCTGTAGTGTTATCAGTCCCCATATACTGTAATGTAGTGTTTATCAGTCTCATTATACTGTAATGTAATGTAGTGTTTATCAGTCCCATTATACTGTAATGTAATGTAGTGTTTATCAGTCCCCATATACTGTAATGTAATGTAGTGTTTATCAGTCCCATTATACTGTAATGTAATGTAGTGTTTATCAGTCCCATTATACTGTAATGTAGTGTTTATCAGTCCCCATATACTGTAATGTAATGTAGTGTTTATCAGTCCCATTATACTGTAATGTAATGTAGTGTTTATCAGTCCCATTATACTGTAATGTAGTGTTTATCAGTCCCCATATACTGTAATGTAATGTAGTGTTTATCAGTCCCCATATACTGTAATGTAATGTAGTGTTTATCAGTCTCATTATACTGTAATGTAGAGTTTATCAGTCTCATTATACTGTAATGTAATGTAGTGTTTATCAGTCTCATTATACTGTAATGTAATGTAGTGTTTATCAGTCTCATTATACTGTAATGTAATGTAGTGTTTATCAGTCCCCATATACTGTAATGTAATGTAGTGTTTATCAGTCCCCATATACTGTAATGTAATGTAGTGTTTATCAGTCCCATTATACTGTAATGTAGTGTTTATTAGTCCCCATATACTGTAATGTAATGTAGTGTTTATCAGTCTCATTATACTGTAATGTAGTGTTTATCAGTCCCATTATACTGTAATGTAGTATTTATCAGTCCCCATATACTGTAATGTAGTGTTTATCAGTCCCCATATACTGTAATGTAGTGTTATCAGTCCCCATATACTGTAATGTAATGTAGTGTTTATCAGTCCCCATATACTGTAATGTAATGTAGTGTTTATCAGTCCCCATATACTGTAATGTAATGTAGTGTTTATCAGTCTCATTATACTGTAATGTAATGTAGTGTTATCAGTCCCCATATACTGTAATGTAATGTAGTGTGTATCAGTCCCCATATACTGTAATGTAATGTAGTGTGTATCAGTCCCCATATACTGTAATGTAATGTAGTGTGTATCAGTCCCCATATACTGTAATGTAATGAATGTAGTGTTATCAGTCCCCATATACTGTAATGTAATGTAGTGTTCATCAGTCCCATTATACTGTAATGTAGTGTTTATCAGTCTCATTATACTGTAATGTAATGTAGTGTTTATCAGTCCCCATACACTGTAATGTAGTGTTTATCAGTCCCCATATACTGTAATGTAATGTAGTGTTTATCAGTCCCCATATACTGTAATGTAGTGTTTATCAGTCCCTATATACTGTAATGTAATGTAGTGTTTATCAGTCCCCATATACTGTAATGTAATGTAGTGTTCATCAGTCCCCATATACTGTAATGTAATGTAGTGTTTATCAGTCCCCATATACTGTAATGTAATGTAGTGTTTATCAGTCCCCATATACTTTAATGTAATGTAGTGTTTATCAGTCCCCATATACTGTAATGTAGTGTAGTGTTTATCAGTCCCATTATACTGTAATGTAATGTAGTGTTCATCAGTACCATTATACTGTAATGTAATGTAGTGTTTATCAGTCTCATTATACTGTAATGTAGTGTTTATCAGTCCCATTATTCTGTAATGTAATGTAGTGTTCATCAGTACCATTATACTGTAATGTAATGTAGTGTTTATCAGTCCCATTATACTGTAATGTAGTGTTTATCAGTCCCATTATTCTGTAATGTAATGTAGTGTTCATCAGTACCATTATACTGTAATGTAATGTAGTGTTTATCAGTACCATTATACTGTAATGTAATGTAGTGTTCATCAGTACCATTATTCTGTAATGTAGTGTTTATCAGTCTCATTATTCTGTAATGTAGTGTTTATCAGTCCCCGTATACTGTAATGTAGAGTTTATCAGTCCCCATATACTGTAATGTAGTGTAGTGTTTATCAGTCCCATTATATTGTAATGTAATGTAGTGTTTATCAGTCCCATTATTCTGTAATGTAGTGTTTATCAGTCCCATTATACTGTAATGTAGAGTTTATCAGTCCCCATATACTGTAATGTAATGTAGTGTTTATCAGTCCCATTATTCTGTAATGTAGTGTTTATCAGTCCCCGTATACTGTAATGTAGAGTTTATCAGTCCCCATATACTGTAATGTAGTGTAGTGTTTATCAGTCCCATTATATTGTAATGTAATGTAGTGTTTATCAGTCCCATTATACTGTAATGTAGTGTTTATCAGTCTCATTATACTGTAATGTAGTGTTTATCAGTCCCATTATATTGTAATGTAATGTAGTGTTCATCAGTACCATTATACTGTAATGTAATGTAGTGTTTATCAGTCCCATTATACTGTAATGTAGTGTAGTGTTTATCAGTCTCATTATACTGTAATGTAGTGTTTATCAGTCTCATTATACTGTAATGTAATGTAGTGTTTATCAGTCCCATTATACTGTAATGTAGTGTAGTGTTTATCAGTCCCATTATACTGTAATGTAATGTAGTGTTTATCAGTCTCATTATACTGTAATGTAATGTAGTGTTTATCAGTCTCATTATACTGTAATGTAATGTAGTGTTTATCAGTCCCATTATACTGTAATGTAGTGTTTATCAGTCTCATTATACTGTAATGTAGTGTAGTGTTTATCAGTCCCATTATACTGTAATGTAATGTAGTGTTTATCAGTCCCATTATACTGTAATGTTGTGTTTATCAGTCCCATTATACTGTAATGTTGTGTTTATCAGTCTCATTATACTGTAATGTAATGTAGTGTTTATCAGTCCCATTATACTGTAATGTAATGTAGTGTTCATCAGTACCATTATACTGTAATGTAATGTAGTGATTATCAGTCCCATTATACTGTAATGTAATGTAGTGTTTATCAGTCCCATTATACTGTAATGTAGTGTAGTGTTTATCAGTCTCATTATACTGTAATGTAGTGTTTATCAGTCTCATTATACTGTAATGTAATGTAGTGTTTATCAGTCCCATTATACTGTAATGTAGTGTAGTGTTTATCAGTCCCATTATACTGTAATGTAGTGTTTATCAGTCTCATTATACTGTAATGTAGTGTAGTGTTCATCAGTACCATTATACTGTAATGTAATGTAGTGATTATCAGTCCCATTATACTGTAATGTAATGTAGTGTTTATCAGTCCCATTATACTGTAATGTAGTGTAGTGTTTATCAGTCTCATTATACTGTAATGTAGTGTTAATCAGTCTCATTATAATGTAATGTAATGTAGTGTTTATCAGTCCCATTATACTGTAATGTAGTGTAGTGTTTATCAGTCCCATTATACTGTAATGTAGTGTTTATCAGTCTCATTATACTGTAATGTAGTGTAGTGTTTATCAGTCCCATTATACTGTAATGTAGTGTAGTGTTTATCAGTCCCATTATACTGTAATGTAGTGTTTATCAGTCTCATTATACTGTAATGCAGTGTAGTGTTCATCAGTCCCATTATACTGTAATGTAGTGTTTATCAGTCTCATTATAATGTAATGTAATGTAGTGTTTATCAGTCCCATTATACTGTAATGTAATGTAGTGTTTATCAGTCCCATTATACTGTAATGTAGTGTTTATCAGTCCCATTATACTGTAATGTAATGTAGTGTTTATCAGTCCCATTATACTGTAATGTAGTGTTTATCAGTCCCATTATACTGTAATGTAGTGTTTATCAGTCTCATTATAATGTAATGTAATGTAGTGTTTATCAGTCCCATTATACTGTAATGTAGTGTTTATCAGTCTCATTATAATGTAATGTAATGTAGTGTTTATCAGTCCCATTATACTGTAATGTAGTGTAGTGTTTATCAGTCCCATTATACTGTAATGTAGTGTTTATCAGTCTCATTATACTGTAATGTAGTGTAGTGTTTATCAGTCCCATTCTACTGTAATGTAGTGTTTATCAGTCTCATTATACTGTAATGTAATGTAGTGTTTATCAGTCCCATTATACTGTAATGTAGTGTAGTGTTTATCAGTCCCATTATACTGTAATGTAATGTAGTGTTTATCAGTCCCATTATACTGTAATGTAGTGTAGTGTTTATCAGTCCCATTATACTGTAATGTAGTGTTTATCAGTCTCATTATACTGTAATGTAGTGTATATCAGTCCCATTATACTGTAATGTAGTGTAGTGTTTATCAGTCCCATTATACTGTAATGTAGTGTTTATCAGTCCCATTATACTGTAATGTAGTGTAGTGTTTATCAGTCTCATTATACTGTAATGTAATGTAGTGTTTATCAGTCCCATTATACTGTAATGTAGTGTTTATCAGTCCCATTATATTGTAATGTAATGTAGTGTTCATCAGTACCATTATACTGTAATGTAGTGTAGTGTTTATCAGTCCCATTATACTGTAATGTAATGTAGTGTTTATCAGTCTCATTATACTGTAATGTAGTGTTTATCAGTCTCATTATACTGTAATGTAATGTAGTGTTTATCAGTCCCATTATACTGTAATGTAATGTAGTGTTTATCAGTCCCATTATACTGTAATGTAGTGTTTATCAGTCCCATTATACTGTAATGTAGTGTTTATCAGTCCCATTATACTGTAATGTAGTGTAGTGTTTATCAGTCCCATTATACTGTAATGTAGTGTAGTGTTTATCAGTCCCATTATACTGTAATGTAATGTAGTGTTTATCAGTCCCATTATACTGTAATGTAATGTAGTGTTTATCAGTCCCATTATACTGTAATGTAGTGTAGTGTTTATCAGTCCCATTATACTGTAATGTAGTGTAGTGTTTATCAGTCCCATTATACTGTAATGTAATGTAGTGTTTATCAGTCCCATTATACTGTAATGTAGTGTAGTGTTTATCAGTCCCATTATACTGTAATGTAATGTAGTGTTTATCAGTCCCATTATACTGTAATGTAATGTAGTGTTTATCAGTCTCATTATACTGTAATGTAATGTAGTGTTTATCAGTCCCATTATACTGTAATGTAGTGTTTATCAGTCCCATTATACTGTAATGTAGTGTAGTGTTTATCAGTCCCATTATACTGTAATGTAATGTAGTGTTTATCAGTCCCATTATACTGTAATGTAGTGTTTATCAGTCCCATTATACTGTAATGTAATGTAGTGTTTATCAGTCCCATTATACTGTAATGTAGTGTTTATCAGTCTCATTATACTGTAATGTAATGTAGTGTTTATCAGTCCCATTATACTGTAATGTAGTGTTTATCAGTCCCATTATACTGTAATGTAGTGTAGTGTTTATCAGTCCCATTATACTGTAATGTAGTGTTTATCAGTCTCATTATACTGTAATGTAATGTAGTGTTTATCAGTCCCATTATACTGTAATGTAATGTAGTGTTTATCAGTCCCATTATACTGTAATGTAGTGTTTATCAGTCTCATTATACTGTAATGTAATGTAGTGTTTATCAGTCCCATTATACTGTAATGTAGTGTTTATCAGTCCCCATATACTGTAATGTAATGTAGTGTTTATCAGTCTCATTATACTGTAATGTAATGTAGTGTTTATCAGTCCCATTATACTGTAATGTAGTGTTTATCAGTCCCATTATATTGTAATGTAATGTAGTGTTCATCAGTCCCATTATATTGTAATGTAATGTAGTGTTTATCAGTCCCCATATACTGTAATGTAATGTAGTGTTTATCAGTCTCATTATACTGTAATGTAATGTAGTGTTTATCAGTCTCATTATACTGTAATGTAATGTAGTGTTTATCAGTCTCATTATACTGTAATGTAGTGTTTATCAGTCTCATTATACTGTAATGTAATGTAGTGTTTATCAGTCTCATTATACTGTAATGTAATGTAGTGTTTATCAGTCCCATTATACTGTAATGTAGTGTTTATCAGTCTCATTATACTGTAATGTAATGTAGTGTTTATCAGTCCCATTATATTGTAATGTAGTGTTTATCAGTCCCATTATATTGTAATGTAATGTAGTGTTCATCAGTACCATTATACTGTAATGTAATGTAGTGTTTATCAGTCCCATTATACTGTAATGTAGTGTAGTGTTTATCAGTCTCATTATACTGTAATGTAGTGTTTATCAGTCTCATTATACTGTAATGTAATGTAGTGTTTATCAGTCCCATTATACTGTAATGTAGTGTAGTGTTTATCAGTCCCATTATACTGTAATGTAATGTAGTGTTTATCAGTCCCATTATACTGTAATGTAATGTAGTGTTTATCAGTCCCATTATACTGTAATGTAATGTAGTGTTTATCAGTCCCATTATACTGTAATGTAGTGTTTATCAGTCTCATTATACTGTAATGTAATGTAGTGTTTATCAGTCTCATTATACTGTAATGTAGAGTTTATCAGTCTCATTATACTGTAATGTAATGTAGTGTTTATCAGTCCCATTATACTGTAATGTAATGTAGTGTTTATCAGTCCCATTATACTGTAATGTAATGTAGTGTTCATCAGTACCATTATACTGTAATGTAATGTAGTGATTATCAGTCCCATTATACTGTAATGTAGTGTAGTGTTTATCAGTCCCATTATACTGTAATGTAATGTAGTGTTTATCAGTACCATTATACTGTAATGTAGTGTAGTGTTCATCAGTCCCATTATACTGTAATGTAATGTAGTGTTTATCAGTCCCATTATACTGTAATGTAGTGTAGTGTTTATCAGTCCCATTATACTGTAATGTAGTGTAGTGTTTATCAGTCCCATTATACTGTAATGTAGTGTTTATCAGTCTCATTATAATGTAATGTAGTGTTTATCAGTCCCATTATACTGTAATGTAGTGTAGTGTTTATCAGTCCCATTATACTGTAATGTAATGTAGTGTTTATCAGTCCCATTATACTGTAATGTAATGTAGTGTTTATCAGTCCCATTATACTGTAATGTAGTGTTTATCAGTCTCATTATAATGTAATGTAATGTAGTGTTTATCAGTCCCATTATACTGTAATGTAGTGTAGTGTTTATCAGTCCCATTATACTGTAATGTAGTGTTTATCAGTCTCATTATACTGTAATGTAGTGTAGTGTTTATCAGTCCCATTCTACTGTAATGTAGTGTTTATCAGTCTCATTATACTGTAATGTAATGTAGTGTTTATCAGTCCCATTATACTGTAATGTAGTGTAGTGTTTATCAGTCCCATTATACTGTAATGTAGTGTTTATGAGTCTCATTATACTGTAATGTAGTGTATATCAGTCCCATTATACTGTAATGTAGTGTAGTGTTTATCAGTCCCATTATACTGTAATGTAGTGTTTATCAGTCCCATTATACTGTAATGTAGTGTAGTGTTTATCAGTCTCATTATACTGTAATGTAATGTAGTGTTTATCAGTCCCATTATACTGTAATGTAGTGTTTATCAGTCCCCATATACTGTAATGTAATGTAGTGTTTATCAGTCTCATTATACTGTAATGTAATGTAGTGTTTATCAGTCCCATTATACTGTAATGTAGTGTTTATCAGTCCCATTATATTGTAATGTAATGTAGTGTTCATCAGTCCCATTATATTGTAATGTAATGTAGTGTTTATCAGTCCCCATATACTGTAATGTAATGTAGTGTTTATCAGTCTCATTATACTGTAATGTAATGTAGTGTTTATCAGTCTCATTATACTGTAATGTAATGTAGTGTTTATCAGTCTCATTATACTGTAATGTAGTGTTTATCAGTCTCATTATACTGTAATGTAATGTAGTGTTTATCAGTCTCATTATACTGTAATGTAATGTAGTGTTTATCAGTCCCATTATACTGTAATGTAGTGTTTATCAGTCTCATTATACTGTAATGTAATGTAGTGTTTATCAGTCCCATTATATTGTAATGTAGTGTTTATCAGTCCCATTATATTGTAATGTAATGTAGTGTTCATCAGTACCATTATACTGTAATGTAATGTAGTGTTTATCAGTCCCATTATACTGTAATGTAGTGTAGTGTTTATCAGTCTCATTATACTGTAATGTAGTGTTTATCAGTCTCATTATACTGTAATGTAATGTAGTGTTTATCAGTCCCATTATACTGTAATGTAGTGTAGTGTTTATCAGTCCCATTATACTGTAATGTAATGTAGTGTTAATCAGTCCCATTATACTGTAATGTAATGTAGTGTTTATCAGTCCCATTATACTGTAATGTAATGTAGTGTTTATCAGTCCCATTATACTGTAATGTAGTGTTTATCAGTCTCATTATACTGTAATGTAATGTAGTGTTTATCAGTCTCATTATACTGTAATGTAGAGTTTATCAGTCTCATTATACTGTAATGTAATGTAGTGTTTATCAGTCCCATTATACTGTAATGTAATGTAGTGTTTATCAGTCCCATTATACTGTAATGTAATGTAGTGTTCATCAGTACCATTATACTGTAATGTAATGTAGTGATTATCAGTCCCATTATACTGTAATGTAGTGTAGTGTTTATCAGTCCCATTATACTGTAATGTAATGTAGTGTTTATCAGTACCATTATACTGTAATGTAGTGTAGTGTTCATCAGTCCCATTATACTGTAATGTAATGTAGTGTTTATCAGTCCCATTATACTGTAATGTAGTGTAGTGTTTATCAGTCCCATTATACTGTAATGTAGTGTAGTGTTTATCAGTCCCATTATACTGTAATGTAGTGTTTATCAGTCTCATTATAATGTAATGTAGTGTTTATCAGTCCCATTATACTGTAATGTAGTGTAGTGTTTATCAGTCCCATTATACTGTAATGTAATGTAGTGTTTATCAGTCCCATTATACTGTAATGTAATGTAGTGTTTATCAGTCCCATTATACTGTAATGTAGTGTTTATCAGTCTCATTATAATGTAATGTAATGTAGTGTTTATCAGTCCCATTATACTGTAATGTAGTGTAGTGTTTATCAGTCCCATTATACTGTAATGTAGTGTTTATCAGTCTCATTATACTGTAATGTAGTGTAGTGTTTATCAGTCCCATTCTACTGTAATGTAGTGTTTATCAGTCTCATTATACTGTAATGTAATGTAGTGTTTATCAGTCCCATTATACTGTAATGTAGTGTAGTGTTTATCAGTCCCATTATACTGTAATGTAGTGTTTATGAGTCTCATTATACTGTAATGTAGTGTATATCAGTCCCATTATACTGTAATGTAGTGTAGTGTTTATCAGTCCCATTATACTGTAATGTAGTGTTTATCAGTCCCATTATACTGTAATGTAGTGTAGTGTTTATCAGTCTCATTATACTGTAATGTAATGTAGTGTTTATCAGTCCCATTATACTGTAATGTAGTGTTTATCAGTCCCATTATATTGTAATGTAATGTAGTGTTCATCAGTACCATTATACTGTAATGTAATGTAGTGTTTATCAGTCCCATTATACTGTAATGTAGTGTAGTGTTTATCAGTCCCATTATACTGTAATGTAGTGTTTATCAGTCTCATTATACTGTAATGTAATGTAGTGTTTATCAGTCCCATTATACTGTAATGTAATGTAGTGTTTATCAGTCCCATTATACTGTAATGTAGTGTTTATCAGTCTCATTATACTGTAATGTAATGTAGTGTTTATCAGTCCCATTATATTGTAATGTAATGTAGTGTTCATCAGTACCATTATACTGTAATGTAGTGTTTATCAGTCTCATTATACTGTAATGTAATGTAGTGTTTATCAGTCCCATTATACTGTAATGTAATGTAGTGTTTATCAGTCTCATTATACTGTAATGTAGTGTTTATCAGTGTCATTATACTGTAATGTAATGTAGTGTTTATCAGTCCCATTATACTGTAATGTAGTGTAGTGTTTATCAGTCCCATTATACTGTAATGTAGTGTTTATCAGTCCCATTATACTGTAATGTAGTGTAGTGTTTATCAGTCTCATTATACTGTAATGTAATGTAGTGTTTATCAGTCCCATTATACTGTAATGTAGTGTTTATCAGTCTCATTATACTGTAATGTAATGTAGTGTTTATCAGTCTCATTATACTGTAATGTAGTGTTTATCAGTCTCATTATACTGTAATGTAATGTAGTTTTTATCAGTCTCATTATACTGTAATGTAGTGTAGTGTTTATCAGTCCCATTATACTGTAATGTAGTGTTTATCAGTCCCATTATACTGTAATGTAGTGTAGTGTTTATCAGTCCCATTATACTGTAATGTAGTGTTTATCAGTCCCATTATACTGTAATGTAGTGTAGTGTTTATCAGTCTCATTATACTGTAATGTAATGTAGTGTTTATCAGTCCCATTATACTGTAATGTAATGTAGTGTAGTGTTTATCAGTCCCATTGTACTGTAATGTAATGTAGTGTTTATCAGTCTCATTATACTGTAATGTAATGTAGTGTTTATCAGTCTCATTATACTGTAATGTAATGTAGTGTTTATCAGTCTCATTATACTGTAATGTAATGTAATGTTTATCAGTCCCATTATACTGTAATGTAATGTAGTGTTTATCAGTCTCATTATACTGTAATGTAATGTAATGTTTATCAGTCCCATTATACTGTAATGTAGTGTAGTGTTTATCAGTCCCATTATACTGTAATGTAGTGTAGTGTTTATCAGTCCCATTATACTGTAATGTAGTGTTTATCAGTCCCATTATACTGTAATGTAGTGTAGTGTTTATCAGTCCCATTATACTGTAATGTAGTGTTTATCAGTCTCATTATACTGTAATGTAGTGTAGTGTTTATCAGTCCCATTATACTGTAATGTAGTGTTTATCAGTCTCATTATACTGTAATGCAGTGTAGTGTTCATCAGTCCCATTATACTGTAATGTAATGTAGTGTTTATCAGTCTCATTATAATGTAATGTAGTGTTTATCAGTCCCATTATACTGTAATGTAGTGTAGTGTTTATCAGTCCCATTATACTGTAATGTAGTGTTTATCAGTCTCATTATAATGTAATGTAATGTAGTGTTTATCAGTCCCATTATACTGTAATGTAGTGTAGTGTTTATCAGTCCCATTATACTGTAATGTAGTGTTTATCAGTCTCATTATACTGTAATGTAGTGTAGTGTTTATCAGTCCCATTCTACTGTAATGTAGTGTTTATCAGTCTCATTATACTGTAATGTAATGTAGTGTTTATCAGTCCCATTATACTGTAATGTAGTGTTTATCAGTCTCATTATACTGTAATGTAATGTATATCAGTCCCATTATACTGTAATGTAGTGTAGTGTTTATCAGTCCCATTATACTGTAATGTAGTGTTTATCAGTCCCATTATACTGTAATGTAGTGTAGTGTTTATCAGTCTCATTATACTGTAATGTAATGTAGTGTTTATCAGTCCCATTATATTGTAATGTAGTGTTTATCAGTCCCCATATACTGTAATGTAATGTAGTGTTTATCAGTCCCCATATACTGTAATGTAATGTAGTGTTTATCAGTCCCCATATACTGTAATGTAATGTAGTGTTTATCAGTCCCATTATACTGTAATGTAGTGTTTATCAGTCTCATTATACTGTAATGTAATGTATATCAGTCCCATTATACTGTAATGTAGTGTAGTGTTTATCAGTCCCATTATACTGTAATGTAGTGTTTATCAGTCCCATTATACTGTAATGTAATGTAGTGTTCATCAGTACCATTATACTGTAATGTAATGTAGTGTTTATCAGTCCCATTATACTGTAATGTAGTGTTTATCAGTCCCATTATACTGTAATGTAATGTAGTGTTTATCAGTCTCATTATACTGTAATGTAATGTAGTGTTTATCAGTCCCATTATACTGTAATGTAATGTAGTGTTTATCAGTCTCATTATACTGTAATGTAATGTAGTGTTTATCAGTCCCATTATACTGTAATGTAGTGTTTATCAGTCCCATTATATTGTAATGTAATGTAGTGTTCATCAGTACCATTATACTGTAATGTAATGTAGTGTTTATCAGTCCCATTATACTGTAATGTAGTGTAGTGTTTATCAGTCCCATTATACTGTAATGTAGTGTTTATCAGTCTCATTATACTGTAATGTAATGTAGTGTTTATCAGTCCCATTATACTGTAATGTAATGTAGTGTTTATCAGTCCCATTATACTGTAATGTAGTGTTTATCAGTCTCATTATACTGTAATGTAATGTAGTGTTTATCAGTCCCATTATATTGTAATGTAGTGTTTATCAGTCTCATTATACTGTAATGTAATGTAGTGTTTATCAGTCCCATTATACTGTAATGTAGTGTAGTGTTTATCAGTCCCATTATACTGTAATGTAGTGTTTATCAGTCCCATTATACTGTAATGTAGTGTAGTGTTTATCAGTCTCATTATACTGTAATGTAATGTAGTGTTTATCAGTCCCATTATACTGTAATGTAGTGTTTATCAGTCTCATTATACTGTAATGTAGTGTTTATCAGTCTCATTATACTGTAATGTAATGTAGTTTTTATCAGTCTCATTATACTGTAATGTAGTGTAGTGTTTATCAGTCCCATTATACTGTAATGTAGTGTTTATCAGTCCCATTATACTGTAATGTAGTGTAGTGTTTATCAGTCCCATTATACTGTAATGTAGTGTTTATCAGTCCCATTATACTGTAATGTAGTGTAGTGTTTATCAGTCTCATTATACTGTAATGTAATGTAGTGTTTATCAGTCCCATTATACTGTAATGTAATGTAGTGTAGTGTTTATCAGTCCCATTGTACTGTAATGTAATGTAGTGTTTATCAGTCTCATTATACTGTAATGTAATGTAGTGTTTATCAGTCTCATTATACTGTAATGTAATGTAATGTTTATCAGTCCCATTATACTGTAATGTAGTGTTTATCAGTCTCATTATACTGTAATGTAATGTAGTGTTTATCAGTCTCATTATACTGTAATGTAATGTAATGTTTATCAGTCCCATTATACTGTAATGTAGTGTTTATCAGTCTCATTATACTGTAATGTAATGTAGTGTTTATCAGTCCCATTATACTGTAATGTAGTGTTTATCAGTCTCATTATACTGTAATGTAATGTAGTGTTTATCAGTCTCATTATACTGTAATGTAGTGTAGTGTTTATCAGTCCCATTATACTGTAATGTAGTGTTTATCAGTCCCATTATACTGTAATGTAGTGTAGTGTTTATCAGTCTCATTATACTGTAATGTAATGTAGTGTTTATCAGTCCCATTATACTGTAATGTAGTGTTTATCAGTCTCATTATACTGTAATGTAATGTAGTGTTTATCAGTCTCATTATACTGTAATGTAGTGTTTATCAGTCTCATTATACTGTAATGTAGTGTTTATCAGTCTCATTATACTGTAATGTAGTGTAGTGTTTATCAGTCCCATTATACTGTAATGTAATGTAGTGTTTATCAGTCTCATTATACTGTAATGTAGTGTTTATCAGTCCCATTATACTGTAATGTAATGTAGTGTTTATCAGTCTCATTATACTGTAATGTAGTGTAGTGTTTATCAGTCCCATTATACTGTAATGTAATGTAGTGTTTATCAGTCTCATTATACTGTAATGTAGTGTTTATCAGTCCCATTATACTGTAATGTAATGTAGTGTTTATCAGTCTCATTATACTGTAATGTAATGTAGTGTTTATCAGTCCCATTATACTGTAATGTAGTGTTTATCAGTCCCATTATACTGTAATGTAGAGTTTATCAGTCTCATTATACTGTAATGTAATGTAGTGTTTATCAGTCTCATTATAATGTAATGTAATGTAGTGTTTATCAGTCCCATTATACTGTAATGTAATGTAGTGTTTATCAGTCCCATTATACTGTAATGTAATGTAGTGTTTATCAGTCCCATTATACTGTAATGTAGTGTTTATCAGTCCCATTATACTGTAATGTAGTGTAGTGTTTATCAGTCCCATTATACTGTAATGTAGTGTAGTGTTTATCAGTCTCATTATACTGTAATGTAATGTAGTGTTTATCAGTCCCATTATACTGTAATGTAGTGTAGTGTTTATCAGTCCCATTATACTGTAATGCAGTGTAGTGTTCATCAGTCCCATTATACTGTAATGTAATGTAGTGTTTATCAGTCCCATTATACTGTAATGTAGTGTTTATCAGTCTCATTATACTGTAATGTAGTGTAGTGTTTATCAGTCTCATTATACTGTAATGTAGTGTTTATCAGTCTCATTATAATGTAATGTAGTGTTTATCAGTCCCATTATACTGTAATGTAATGTAGTGTTTATCAGTCCCATTATACTGTAATGTAGTGTTTATCAGTCTCATTATAATGTAATGTAATGTAGTGTTTATCAGTCCCATTATACTGTAATGTAGTGTTTATCAGTCTCATTATACTGTAATGTAATGTAGTGTTTATCAGTCCCATTATACTGTAATGTAGTGTAGTGTTTATCAGTCCCATTATACTGTAATGTAGTGTTTATCAGTCTCATTATACTGTAATGTAATGTAGTGTTTATCAGTCTCATTATACTGTAATGTAATGTAGTGTTTATCAGTCCCATTATACTGTAATGTAGTGTTTATCAGTCTCATTATAATGTAATGTAATGTAGTGTTCATCAGTCCCATTATACTGTAATGTAGTGTAGTGTTTATCAGTCCCATTATACTGTAATGTAGTGTAGTGTTTATCAGTCCCATTATACTGTAATGTAGTGTAGTGTTTATCAGTCCCATTATACTGTAATGTAGTGTAGTGTTTATCAGTCCCATTATACTGTAGTGTAGTGTTTATCAGTCCCATTATACTGTAATGTAGTGTTTATCAGTCCCATTATACTGTAATGTAATGTAGTGTTTATCAGTCTCATTATACTGTAATATAGTGTAGTGTTTATCAGTCCCATTATACTGTAATGTAGTGTTTATCAGTCTCATTATACTGTAATGTAATGTAGTGTTTATCAGTCCCCATATACTGTAATGTAATGTAGTGTTCATCAGTACCATTATACTGTAATGTAATGTAGTGTTTATCAGTCCCATTATACTGTAATGTAGTGTAGTGTTTATCAGTCCCATTATACTGTAATGTAGTGTTTATCAGTCTCATTATACTGTAATGTAGTGTTTATCAGTCTCATTATACTGTAATGTAGTGTTTATCAGTCTCATTATACTGTAATGTAATGTAGTGTTTATCAGTCCCATTATACTGTAATGTAATGTAGTGTTTATTAGTCCCATTATACTGTAATGTAATGTAGTGTTTATCAGTACCATTATACTGTAATGTAATGTAGTGTTTATCAGTCCCATTATACTGTAATGTAATGTAGTGTTTATCAGTCCCATTATACTGTAATGTAATGTAGTGTTTATCAGTCTCATTATACTGTAATGTAGTGTAGTGTTTATCAGTCTCATTATACTGTAATGTAATGTAGTGTTTATCAGTCCCATTATACTGTAATGTAGTGTTTATCAGTCTCATTATACTGTAATGTAATGTAGTGTTTATCAGTCTCATTATACTGTAATGTAATGTAGTGTTCATCAGTACCATTATACTGTAATGTAATGTAGTGTTTATCAGTCCCATTATACTGTAATGTAGTGTAGTGTTTATCAGTCCCATTATACTGTAATGTAGTGTTTATCAGTCTCATTATACTGTAATGTAGTGTTTATCAGTCTCATTATACTGTAATGTAGTGTTTATCAGTCTCATTATACTGTAATGTAATGTAGTGTTTATCAGTCCCATTATACTGTAATGTAATGTAGTGTTTATCAGTCTCATTATACTGTAATGTAATGTAGTGTTTATCAGTCCCATTATACTGTAATGTAATGTAGTGTTTATTAGTCCCATTATACTGTAATGTAATGTAGTGTTTATCAGTACCATTATACTGTAATGTAATGTAGTGTTTATCAGTCCCATTATACTGTAATGTAATGTAGTGTTTATCAGTCCCATTATACTGTAATGTAATGTAGTGTTTATCAGTCCCATTATACTGTAATGTAGTGTAGTGTTTATCAGTCTCATTATACTGTAATGTAATGTAGTGTTTATCAGTCCCATTATACTGTAATGTAGTGTTTATCAGTCTCATTATACTGTAATGTAATGTAGTGTTTATCAGTCTCATTATACTGTAATGTATTGTTTATCAGTCTCATTATACTGTAATGTAGTGTTTATCAGTCTCATTATACTGTAATGTAATGTAGTGTTTATCAGTCCCATTATACTGTAACGTAGTGTTTATCAGTCTCATTATAATGTAATGTAATGTAGTGTTTATCAGTCTCATTATAATGTAATGTAGTGTTTATCAGTCCCATTATACTGTAATGTAGTGTTTATCAGTCTCATTATAATGTAATGTAATGTAGTGTTTATCAGTCTCATTATACTGTAATGTAATGTAGTGTTTATCAGTCCCATTATACTGTAATGTAATGTAGTGTTTATCAGTCCCATTATACTGTAATGTAGTGTTTATCAGTCCCATTATACTGTAATGTAGTGTAGTGTTTATCAGTCCCATTATACTGTAATGTAGTGTAGTGTTTATCAGTCTCATTATACTGTAATGTAATGTAGTGTTTATCAGTCCCATTATACTGTAATGTAGTGTAGTGTTTATCAGTCCCATTATACTGTAATGTAGTGTAGTGTTTATCAGTCTCATTATACTGTAATGTAGTGTTTATCAGTCTCATTATACTGTAATGTAGTGTAGTGTTTATCAGTCTCATTATACTGTAATGTAATGTAATGTTTATCAGTCTCATTATACTGTAATATAGTGTTTATCAGTCTCATTATACTGTAATGTAATGTAGTGTTTATCAGTCTCATTATACTGTAATGTCGTGTAGTGTTTATCAGTCCCATTATACTGTAATGTAGTGTTTATCAGTCCCATTATACTGTAATGTAGTGTAGTGTTTATCAGTCTCATTATACTGTAATGTAATGTAGTGTTTATCAGTCTCATTATACTGTAATGTAATGTAGTGTTTATCAGTCTCATTATACTGTAATGTAATGTAGTGTTTATCAGTCTCATTATACTGTAATGTAATGTAGTGTTTATCAGTCCCATTATACTGTAATGTAATGTAGTGTTTATCAGTCCCATTATACTGTAATGTAGTGTTTATCAGTCTCATTATACTGTAATGTAATGTAGTGTTTATCAGTCTCATTATACTGTAATGTAGTGTTTATCAGTCCCATTATACTGTAATGTAGTGTTTATCAGTCTCATTATACTGTAATGTAATGTAGTGTTTATCAGTCTCATTATACTGTAATGTAGTGTTTATCAGTCTCATTATACTGTAATGTAAAGTAGTGTTTATCAGTCTCATTATACTGTAATGTAGTGTAGTGTTTATCAGTCCCATTATACTGTAATGTAGTGTTTATCAGTCTCATTATACTGTAATGTAGTGTAGTGTTTATCAGTCCCATTATACTGTAATGTAGTGTTTATCAGTCCCATTATACTGTAATGTAGTGTAGTGTTTATCAGTCTCATTATACTGTAATGTAATGTAGTGTTTATCAGTCCCATTATACTGTAATGTAATGTAGTGTAGTGTTTATCAGTCTCATTATACTGTAATGTAGTGTAGTGTTTATCAGTCCCATTATACTGTAATGTAGTGTTTATCAGTCTCATTATACTGTAATGTAGTGTAGTGTTTATCAGTCCCATTATACTGTAATGTAGTGTTTATCAGTCTCATTATACTGTAATGTAATGTAGTGTTTATCAGTCTCATTATACTGTAATGTAGTGTAGTGTTTATCAGTCCCATTATACTGTAATGTAGTGTTTATCAGTCCCATTATACTGTAATGTAGTGTAGTGTTTATCAGTCTCATTATACTGTAATGTAATGTAGTGTTTATCAGTCCCATTATACTGTAATGTAGTGTTTATCAGTCTCATTATACTGTAATGTAATGTAGTGTTTATCAGTCTCATTATACTGTAATGTAATGTAGTGTTTATCAGTCCCATTATACTGTAATGTAATGTAGTGTTTATCAGTCCCATTATTCTGTAATGTAATGTAGTGTTTATCAGTCTCATTATACTGTAATGTAATGTAGTGTTTATCAGTCCCATTATACTGTAATGTAATGTAGTGTTTATCAGTCCCATTATACTGTAATGTAATGTAGTGTTTATCAGTCCCATTATTCTGTAATGTAATGTAGTGTTTATCAGTCCCATTATTCTGTAATGTAATGCAGTGTTTATCAGTCTCATTATACTGTAATGTAATGTAGTGTTTATCAGTCCCATTATACTGTAATGTAATGTAGTGTTTATCAGTCCCATTATACTGTAATGTAGTGTTTATCAGTCCCATTATACTGTAATGTAGTGTAGTGTTTATCAGTCTCATTATAATGTAATGTAATGTAGTGTTTATCAGTCCCATTATACTGTAATGTAGTGTAGTGTTTATCAGTCTCATTATACTGTAATGTAATGTAGTGTTTATCAGTCTCATTATACTGTAATGTAGTGTTTATCAGTCTCATTATACTGTAATGTAATGTAGTGTTTATCAGTCTCATTATACTGTAATGTAGTGTTTATCAGTCTCATTATACTGTAATGTAATGTAGTGTTTATCAGTCCCATTATACTGTAATGTAATGTAATGTTTATCAGTCCCATTATACTGTAATGTAGTGTTTATCAGTCCCATTATACTGTAATGTAATGTAGTGTTTATCAGTCCCATTATACTGTAATGTAGTGTAGTGTTTATCAGTCCCATTATACTGTAATATAGTGTAGTGTTTATCAGTCCCATTATACTGTAATGTAGTGTAGTGTTTATCAGTCTCATTATACTGTAATGTAGTGTAGTGTTTATCAGTCTCATTATACTGTAATGTAATGTAGTGTTTATCAGTCCCCATATACTGTAATGTAATGTAGTGTTCATCAGTACCATTATACTGTAATGTAATGTAGTGTTTATCAGTCCCATTATACTGTAATGTAGTGTAGTGTTTATCAGTCCCATTATACTGTAATGTAGTGTTTATCAGTCTCATTATACTGTAATGTAGTGTTTATCAGTCTCATTATACTGTAATGTAGTGTTTATCAGTCTCATTATACTGTAATGTAATGTAGTGTTTATCAGTCCCATTATACTGTAATGTAATGTAGTGTTTATTAGTCCCATTATACTGTAATGTAATGTAGTGTTTATCAGTACCATTATACTGTAATGTAATGTAGTGTTTATCAGTCCCATTATACTGTAATGTAATGTAGTGTTTATCAGTCCCATTATACTGTAATGTAATGTAGTGTTTATCAGTCTCATTATACTGTAATGTAGTGTAGTGTTTATCAGTCTCATTATACTGTAATGTAATGTAGTGTTTATCAGTCCCATTATACTGTAATGTAGTGTTTATCAGTCTCATTATACTGTAATGTAATGTAGTGTTTATCAGTCTCATTATACTGTAATGTAATGTAGTGTTCATCAGTACCATTATACTGTAATGTAATGTAGTGTTTATCAGTCCCATTATACTGTAATGTAGTGTAGTGTTTATCAGTCCCATTATACTGTAATGTAGTGTTTATCAGTCTCATTATACTGTAATGTAGTGTTTATCAGTCTCATTATACTGTAATGTAGTGTTTATCAGTCTCATTATACTGTAATGTAATGTAGTGTTTATCAGTCCCATTATACTGTAATGTAATGTAGTGTTTATCAGTCTCATTATACTGTAATGTAATGTAGTGTTTATCAGTCCCATTATACTGTAATGTAATGTAGTGTTTATTAGTCCCATTATACTGTAATGTAATGTAGTGTTTATCAGTACCATTATACTGTAATGTAATGTAGTGTTTATCAGTCCCATTATACTGTAATGTAATGTAGTGTTTATCAGTCCCATTATACTGTAATGTAATGTAGTGTTTATCAGTCCCATTATACTGTAATGTAGTGTAGTGTTTATCAGTCTCATTATACTGTAATGTAATGTAGTGTTTATCAGTCCCATTATACTGTAATGTAGTGTTTATCAGTCTCATTATACTGTAATGTAATGTAGTGTTTATCAGTCTCATTATACTGTAATGTATTGTTTATCAGTCTCATTATACTGTAATGTAGTGTTTATCAGTCTCATTATACTGTAATGTAATGTAGTGTTTATCAGTCCCATTATACTGTAACGTAGTGTTTATCAGTCTCATTATAATGTAATGTAATGTAGTGTTTATCAGTCTCATTATAATGTAATGTAGTGTTTATCAGTCCCATTATACTGTAATGTAGTGTTTATCAGTCTCATTATAATGTAATGTAATGTAGTGTTTATCAGTCTCATTATACTGTAATGTAATGTAGTGTTTATCAGTCCCATTATACTGTAATGTAATGTAGTGTTTATCAGTCCCATTATACTGTAATGTAGTGTTTATCAGTCCCATTATACTGTAATGTAGTGTAGTGTTTATCAGTCCCATTATACTGTAATGTAGTGTAGTGTTTATCAGTCTCATTATACTGTAATGTAATGTAGTGTTTATCAGTCCCATTATACTGTAATGTAGTGTAGTGTTTATCAGTCCCATTATACTGTAATGTAGTGTAGTGTTTATCAGTCTCATTATACTGTAATGTAGTGTTTATCAGTCTCATTATACTGTAATGTAGTGTAGTGTTTATCAGTCTCATTATACTGTAATGTAATGTAATGTTTATCAGTCCCATTATACTGTAATATAGTGTTTATCAGTCTCATTATACTGTAATGTAATGTAGTGTTTATCAGTCTCATTATACTGTAATGTCGTGTAGTGTTTATCAGTCCCATTATACTGTAATGTAGTGTTTATCAGTCCCATTATACTGTAATGTAGTGTAGTGTTTATCAGTCTCATTATACTGTAATGTAATGTAGTGTTTATCAGTCTCATTATACTGTAATGTAATGTAGTGTTTATCAGTCCCATTATTCTGTAATGTAATGTAGTGTTTATCAGTCTCATTATACTGTAATGTAATGTAGTGTTTATCAGTCCCATTATTCTGTAATGTAATGTAGTGTTTATCAGTCTCATTATAATGTAATGTAATGTAGTGTTTATCAGTCCCATTATACTGTAATGTAGTGTAGTGTTTATCAGTCTCATTATACTGTAATGTAATGTAGTGTTTATCAGTCTCATTATACTGTAATGTAGTGTTTATCAGTCTCATTATACTGTAATGTAATGTAGTGTTTATCAGTCTCATTATACTGTAATGTAGTGTTTATCAGTCTCATTATACTGTAATGTAATGTAGTGTTTATCAGTCCCATTATACTGTAATGTAATGTAATGTTTATCAGTCCCATTATACTGTAATGTAGTGTTTATCAGTCCCATTATACTGTAATGTAATGTAGTGTTTATCAGTCCCATTATACTGTAATGTAGTGTAGTGTTTATCAGTCCCATTATACTGTAATATAGTGTAGTGTTTATCAGTCCCATTATACTGTAATGTAGTGTTTATCAGTCTCATTATACTGTAATGTAGTGTAGTGTTTATCAGTCTCATTATACTGTAATGTAATGTAGTGTTTATCAGTCCCCATATACTGTAATGTAATGTAGTGTTCATCAGTACCATTATACTGTAATGTAATGTAGTGTTTATCAGTCCCATTATACTGTAATGTAGTGTAGTGTTTATCAGTCCCATTATACTGTAATGTAGTGTTTATCAGTCTCATTATACTGTAATGTAGTGTTTATCAGTCTCATTATACTGTAATGTAGTGTTTATCAGTCTCATTATACTGTAATGTAATGTAGTGTTTATCAGTCCCATTATACTGTAATGTAATGTAGTGTTTATCAGTCCCATTATACTGTAATGTAATGTAGTGTTTATCAGTCTCATTATACTGTAATGTAGTGTAGTGTTTATCAGTCTCATTATACTGTAATGTAATGTAGTGTTTATCAGTCCCATTATACTGTAATGTAGTGTTTATCAGTCTCATTATACTGTAATGTAATGTAGTGTTTATCAGTCTCATTATACTGTAATGTAATGTAGTGTTCATCAGTACCATTATACTGTAATGTAATGTAGTGTTTATCAGTCCCATTATACTGTAATGTAGTGTAGTGTTTATCAGTCCCATTATACTGTAATGTAGTGTTTATCAGTCTCATTATACTGTAATGTAGTGTTTATCAGTCTCATTATACTGTAATGTAGTGTTTATCAGTCTCATTATACTGTAATGTAATGTAGTGTTTATCAGTCCCATTATACTGTAATGTAATGTAGTGTTTATCAGTCTCATTATACTGTAATGTAATGTAGTGTTTATCAGTCCCATTATACTGTAATGTAATGTAGTGTTTATTAGTCCCATTATACTGTAATGTAATGTAGTGTTTATCAGTACCATTATACTGTAATGTAATGTAGTGTTTATCAGTCCCATTATACTGTAATGTAATGTAGTGTTTATCAGTCCCATTATACTGTAATGTAATGTAGTGTTTATCAGTCCCATTATACTGTAATGTAGTGTAGTGTTTATCAGTCTCATTATACTGTAATGTAATGTAGTGTTTATCAGTCCCATTATACTGTAATGTAGTGTTTATCAGTCTCATTATACTGTAATGTAATGTAGTGTTTATCAGTCTCATTATACTGTAATGTATTGTTTATCAGTCTCATTATACTGTAATGTAGTGTTTATCAGTCTCATTATACTGTAATGTAATGTAGTGTTTATCAGTCCCATTATACTGTAACGTAGTGTTTATCAGTCTCATTATAATGTAATGTAATGTAGTGTTTATCAGTCTCATTATAATGTAATGTAGTGTTTATCAGTCCCATTATACTGTAATGTAGTGTTTATCAGTCTCATTATAATGTAATGTAATGTAGTGTTTATCAGTCTCATTATACTGTAATGTAATGTAGTGTTTATCAGTCCCATTATACTGTAATGTAATGTAGTGTTTATCAGTCCCATTATACTGTAATGTAGTGTTTATCAGTCCCATTATACTGTAATGTAGTGTAGTGTTTATCAGTCCCATTATACTGTAATGTAGTGTAGTGTTTATCAGTCTCATTATACTGTAATGTAATGTAGTGTTTATCAGTCCCATTATACTGTAATGTAGTGTAGTGTTTATCAGTCCCATTATACTGTAATGTAGTGTAGTGTTTATCAGTCTCATTATACTGTAATGTAGTGTTTATCAGTCTCATTATACTGTAATGTAGTGTAGTGTTTATCAGTCTCATTATACTGTAATGTAATGTAATGTTTATCAGTCCCATTATACTGTAATATAGTGTTTATCAGTCTCATTATACTGTAATGTAATGTAGTGTTTATCAGTCTCATTATACTGTAATGTCGTGTAGTGTTTATCAGTCCCATTATACTGTAATGTAGTGTTTATCAGTCCCATTATACTGTAATGTAGTGTAGTGTTTATCAGTATCATTATACTGTAATGTAATGTAGTGTTTATCAGTCTCATTATACTGTAATGTAATGTAGTGTTTATCAGTCCCATTATTCTGTAATGTAATGTAGTGTTTATCAGTCTCATTATACTGTAATGTAATGTAGTGTTTATCAGTCCCATTATTCTGTAATGTAATGTAGTGTTTATCAGTCTCATTATAATGTAATGTAATGTAGTGTTTATCAGTCCCATTATACTGTAATGTAGTGTAGTGTTTATCAGTCTCATTATACTGTAATGTAATGTAGTGTTTATCAGTCTCATTATACTGTAATGTAGTGTTTATCAGTCTCATTATACTGTAATGTAATGTAGTGTTTATCAGTCTCATTATACTGTAATGTAGTGTTTATCAGTCTCATTATACTGTAATGTAATGTAGTGTTTATCAGTCCCATTATACTGTAATGTAATGTAATGTTTATCAGTCCCATTATACTGTAATGTAGTGTTTATCAGTCCCATTATACTGTAATGTAATGTAGTGTTTATCAGTCCCATTATACTGTAATGTAGTGTAGTGTTTATCAGTCCCATTATACTGTAATATAGTGTAGTGTTTATCAGTCCCATTATACTGTAATGTAGTGTTTATCAGTCTCATTATACTGTAATGTAGTGTAGTGTTTATCAGTCTCATTATACTGTAATGTAATGTAGTGTTTATCAGTCCCCATATACTGTAATGTAATGTAGTGTTCATCAGTACCATTATACTGTAATGTAATGTAGTGTTTATCAGTCCCATTATACTGTAATGTAGTGTAGTGTTTATCAGTCCCATTATACTGTAATGTAGTGTTTATCAGTCTCATTATACTGTAATGTAGTGTTTATCAGTCTCATTATACTGTAATGTAGTGTTTATCAGTCTCATTATACTGTAATGTAATGTAGTGTTTATCAGTCTCATTATACTGTAATGTAATGTAGTGTTTATTAGTCCCATTATACTGTAATGTAATGTAGTGTTTATCAGTACCATTATACTGTAATGTAATGTAGTGTTTATCAGTCCCATTATACTGTAATGTAATGTAGTGTTTATCAGTCCCATTATACTGTAATGTAATGTAGTGTTTATCAGTCTCATTATAATGTAATGTAGTGTAGTGTTTATCAGTCTCATTATACTGTAATGTAATGTAGTGTTTATCAGTCCCATTATACTGTAATGTAGTGTTTATCAGTCTCATTATACTGTAATGTAATGTAGTGTTTATTAGTCTCATTATACTGTAATGTAATGTAGTGTTCATCAGTACCATTATACTGTAATGTAATGTAGTGTTTATCAGTCCCATTATACTGTAATGTAGTGTAGTGTTTATCAGTCCCATTATACTGTAATGTAGTGTTTATCAGTCTCATTATACTGTAATGTAGTGTTTATCAGTCTCATTATACTGTAATGTAGTGTTTATCAGTCTCATTATACTGTAATGTAATGTAGTGTTTATCAGTCCCATTATACTGTAATGTAATGTAGTGTTTATCAGTCTCATTATACTGTAATGTAATGTAGTGTTTATCAGTCCCATTATACTGTAATGTAGTGTTTATTAGTCCCATTATACTGTAATGTAATGTAGTGTTTATCAGTACCATTATACTGTAATGTAATGTAGTGTTTATCAGTCCCATTATACTGTAATGTAATGTAGTGTTTATCAGTCCCATTATACTGTAATGTAATGTAGTGTTTATCAGTCCCATTATACTGTAATGTAGTGTAGTGTTTATCAGTCTCATTATACTGTAATGTAATGTAGTGTTTATCAGTCCCATTATACTGTAATGTAGTGTTTATCAGTCTCATTATACTGTAATGTAATGTAGTGTTTATCAGTCTCATTATACTGTAATGTATTGTTTATCAGTCTCATTATACTGTAATGTAGTGTTTATCAGTCTCATTATACTGTAATGTAATGTAGTGTTTATCAGTCCCATTATACTGTAACGTAGTGTTTATCAGTCTCATTATAATGTAATGTAATGTAGTGTTTATCAGTCTCATTATACTGTAATGTAATGTAGTGTTTATCAGTCCCATTATACTGTAATGTAGTGTTTATCAGTCTCATTATAATGTAATGTAATGTAGTGTTTATCAGTCTCATTATACTGTAATGTAATGTAGTGTTTATCAGTCCCATTATACTGTAATGTAATGTAGTGTTTATCAGTCCCATTATACTGTAATGTAGTGTTTATCAGTCCCATTATACTGTAATGTAGTGTAGTGTTTATCAGTCTCATTATACTGTAATGTAGTGTTTATCAGTCTCATTATACTGTAATGTAATGTAGTGTTTATCAGTCCCATTATACTGTAATGTAGTGTAGTGTTTATCAGTCCCATTATACTGTAATGTAGTGTAGTGTTTATCAGTCTCATTATACTGTAATGTAATGTAGTGTTTATCAGTCTCATTATACTGTAATGTAGTGTAGTGTTTATCAGTCTCATTATACTGTAATGTAATGTAGTGTTTATCAGTCCCATTATACTGTAATGTAGTGTAGTGTTTATCAGTCCCATTATACTGTAATGTAGTGTAGTGTTTATCAGTCTCATTATACTGTAATGTAGTGTTTATCAGTCTCATTATACTGTAATGTAGTGTAGTGTTTATCAGTCTCATTATACTGTAATGTAATGTAGTGTTTATCAGTCCCATTATACTGTAATGTAGTGTTTATCAGTCTCATTATACTGTAATGTAGTGTAGTGTTTATCAGTCCCATTATACTGTAATATAGTGTTTATCAGTCTCATTATACTGTAATGTAATGTAGTGTTTATCAGTCTCATTATACTGTAATGTCGTGTAGTGTTTATCAGTCCCATTATACTGTAATGTAGTGTTTATCAGTCCCATTATACTGTAATGTAGTGTAGTGTTTATCAGTCTCATTATACTGTAATGTAATGTAGTGTTTATCAGTCTCATTATACTGTAATGTAATGTAGTGTTTATCAGTCTCATTATACTGTAATGTAATGTAGTGTTTATCAGTCTCATTATACTGTAATGTAATGTAGTGTTTATCAGTCCCATTATACTGTAATGTAGTGTTTATCAGTCTCATTATACTGTAATGTAATGTAGTGTTTATCAGTCTCATTATACTGTAATGTAGTGTTTATCAGTCTCATTATACTGTAATGTAAAGTAGTGTTTATCAGTCTCATTATACTGTAATGTAGTGTAGTGTTTATCAGTCCCATTATACTGTAATGTAGTGTTTATCAGTCTCATTATACTGTAATGTAGTGTAGTGTTTATCAGTCCCATTATACTGTAATGTAGTGTTTATCAGTCCCATTATACTGTAATGTAGTGTAGTGTTTATCAGTCTCATTATACTGTAATGTAATGTAGTGTTTATCAGTCCCATTATACTGTAATGTAATGTAGTGTAGTGTTTATCAGTCTCATTATACTGTAATGTAGTGTAGTGTTTATCAGTCCCATTATACTGTAATGTAGTGTTTATCAGTCTCATTATACTGTAATGTAGTGTAGTGTTTATCAGTCCCATTATACTGTAATGTAGTGTTTATCAGTCTCATTATACTGTAATGTAATGTAGTGTTTATCAGTCTCATTATACTGTAATGTAGTGTTTATCAGTCTCATTATACTGTAATGTAGTGTTTATCAGTCCCATTATACTGTAATGTAGTGTAGTGTTTATCAGTCCCATTATACTGTAATGTAGTGTTTATCAGTCCCATTATACTGTAATGTAGTGTAGTGTTTATCAGTCTCATTATACTGTAATGTAATGTAGTGTTTATCAGTCCCATTATACTGTAATGTAGTGTTTATCAGTCTCATTATACTGTAATGTAATGTAGTGTTTATCAGTCTCATTATACTGTAATGTAATGTAGTGTTTATCAGTCCCATTATACTGTAATGTAATGTAGTGTTTATCAGTCCCATTATTCTGTAATGTAATGTAGTGTTTATCAGTCTCATTATACTGTAATGTAATGTAGTGTTTATCAGTCCCATTATACTGTAATGCAGTGTTTATCAGTCTCATTATACTGTAATGTAATGTAGTGTTTATCAGTCCCATTATACTGTAATGTAATGTAGTGTTTATCAGTCCCATTATACTGTAATGTAGTGTTTATCAGTCCCATTATACTGTAATGTAGTGTAGTGTTTATCAGTCTCATTATAATGTAATGTAATGTAGTGTTTATCAGTCCCATTATACTGTAATGTAGTGTAGTGTTTATCAGTCTCATTATACTGTAATGTAATGTAGTGTTTATCAGTCTCATTATACTGTAATGTAGTGTTTATCAGTCTCATTATACTGTAATGTAATGTAGTGTTTATCAGTCTCATTATACTGTAATGTAGTGTTTATCAGTCTCATTATACTGTAATGTAATGTAGTGTTTATCAGTCCCATTATACTGTAATGTAATGTAATGTTTATCAGTCCCATTATACTGTAATGTAGTGTTTATCAGTCCCATTATACTGTAATGTAATGTAGTGTTTATCATTCTCATTATACTGTAATGTAGTGTTTATCAGTCCCATTATACTGTAATGTAGTGTTTATCAGTCCCATTATACTGTAATGTAGTGTAGTGTTTATCAGTCTCATTATACTGTAATGTAATGTAGTGTTTATCAGTCCCATTATACTGTAATGTAATGTAGTGTTTATCAGTCCCATTATACTGTAATGTAATGTAGTGTTTATCAGTCTCATTATACTGTAATGTAGTGTTTATCAGTCTCATTATACTGTAATGTAGTGTAGTTTTTATCAGTCTCATTATACTGTAATGTAATGTAGTGTTTATCAATCCCATTATACTGTAATGTAATGTAGTGTTTATCAGTCTCATTATACTGTAATGTAGTGTTTATCAGTCCCATTATACTGTAATGTAGTGTAGTGTTTATCAGTCTCATTATACTGTAATGTTGTGTTTATCAGTCCCATTATACTGTAATGTAGTGTTTATCAGTCTCATTATACTGTAATGTAATGTAGTGTGTATCAGTCCCATTATACTGTAATGTAGTGTTTATCAGTCCCATTATACTGTAATGTAGTGTTTATCAGTCCCATTATACTGTAATGTAATGTAGTGTTTATCAGTCTCATTATACTGTAATGTAGTGTTTATCAGTCCCATTATACTGTAATGTAGTGTAGTGTTTATCAGTCTCATTATACTGTAATGTTGTGTTTATCAGTCCCATTATACTGTAATGTAGTGTGTATCAGTCCCATTATACTGTAATGTAGTGTTTATCAGTCCCATTATACTGTAATGTTGTGTTTATCAGTCCCATTATACTGTAATGTAGTGTTTATCAGTCCCATTATACTGTAATGTAGTGTTTATCAGTCCCATTATACTGTAATGTAGTGTTTATCAGTCCCATTATACTGTAATGTAGTGTTTATCAGTCCCATTATACTGTAATGTAGTGTTTATCAGTCCCATTATACTGTAATGTAGTGTTTATCAGTCCCATTATACTGTAATGTAGTGTTTATCAGTCTCATTATACTGTAATGTAATGTAGTGTGTATCAGTCCCATTATACTGTAATGTAGTGTAGTGTTTATCAGTCCCATTATACTGTAATGTAGTGTTTATCAGTCCCATTATACTGTAATGTAGTGTTTATCAGTCCCATTATACTGTAATGTTGTGTTTATCAGTCCCATTATACTGTAATGTTGTGTTTATCAGTCTCATTATACTGTAATGTAATGTAGTGTTTATCAGTCCCATTATACTGTAATGTAATGTAGTGTTTATCAGTCCCATTATACTGTAATGTAATGTAGTTTTTATCAGTCCCATTATACTGTAATGTAGTGTAGTGTTTATCAGTCCCATTATACTGTAATGTAGTGTAGTGTTTATCAGTCCCATTATACTGTAATGTAATGTAGTGTTTATCAGTCCCATTATACTGTAATGTAATGTAGTGTTTATCAGTCCCATTATACTGTAATGTAATGTAGTGTTTATCAGTCCCATTATACTGTAATGTAATGTAGTGTTTATCAGTCCCATTATACTGTAATGTAGTGTAGTGTTTATCAGTCCCATTATACTGTAATGTAGTGTAGTGTTTATCAGTCCCATTATACTGTAATGTAATGTAGTGTTTATCAGTCCCATTATACTGTAATGTAATGTAGTGTTTATCAGTCCCATTATACTGTAATGTAATGTAGTGTTTATCAGTCCCATTATACTGTAATGTAGTGTAGTGTTTATCAGTCCCATTATACTGTAATGTAATGTAGTGTTTATCAGTCCCATTATTCTGTAATGTAATGTAGTGTTTATCAGTCTCATTATACTGTAATGTAATGTAGTGTTTATCAGTCCCATTATACTGTAATGTAATGTAGTGTTTATCAGTCCCATTATACTGTAATGTTGTGTTTATCAGTCCCATTATACTGTAATGTTGTGTTTATCAGTCTCATTATACTGTAATGTAGTGTAGTGTTTATCAGTCCCATTATACTGTAATGTAGTGTTTATCAGTCTCATTATACTGTAATGTAATGTAGTGTTTATCAGTCCCATTATACTGTAATGTAATGTAGTGTTTATCAGTCCCATTATACTGTAATGTAATGTAGTGTTTATCAGTCCCATTATACTGTAATGTAATGTAGTGTTTATCAGTCCCATTATACTGTAATGTAATGTAGTGTTTATCAGTCCCATTATACTGTAATGTTGTGTTTATCAGTCCCATTATACTGTAATGTTGTGTTTATCAGTCCCATTATACTGTAATGTAGTGTAGTGTTTATCAGTCCCATTATACTGTAATGTAATGTAGTGTTTATCAGTCCCATTATACTGTAATGTAATTAGTGTTTATCAGTCCCATTATACTGTAATGTTGTGTTTATCAGTCCCATTATACTGTAATGTTGTGTTTATCAGTCCCATTATACTGTAATGTAATGTAGTGTTTATCAGTCCCATTATACTGTAATGTTGTGTTTATCAGTCCCATTATACTGTAATGTAGTGTTTATCAGTCTCATTATACTGTAATGTAATGTAGTGTTTATCAGTCCCATTATACTGTAATGTAATGTAGTGTTTATCAGTCCCATTATACTGTAATGTAGTGTTTATCAGTACCATTATACTGTAATGTAGTGTATATCAGTCCCATTATACTGTAATGTAATGTAGTGTTTATCAGTCCCATTATACTGTAATGTAATGTAGTGTTCATCAGTCCCATTATACTGTAATGTAGTGTTTATCAGTCTCATTATACTGTAATGTAGTGTAGTGTTTATCAGTCCCATTATACTGTAATGTAATGTAGTGTTTATCAGTCCCATTATACTGTAATGTAATGTAGTGTTTATCAGTCCCATTATACTGTAATGTAATGTAGTGTTTATCAGTCCCATTATACTGTAATGTAGTGTTTATCAGTCTCATTATACTGTAATGTAGTGTTTATCAGTCTCATTATACTGTAATGTAATGTAGTGTTTATCAGTCCCATTATACTGTAATGTAATGTAGTGTTCATCAGTACCATTATACTGTAATGTAATGTAGTGTTTATCAGTCCCATTATACTGTAATGTAGTGTAGTGTTTATCAGTCCCATTATACTGTAATGTAGTGTTTATCAGTCTCATTATACTGTAATGTAATGTAGTGTTTATCAGTCCCATTATACTGTAATGTAGTGTTTATCAGTCCCATTATACTGTAATGTAGTGTAGTGTTTATCAGTCCCACTATACTGTAATGTAGTGTAGTGTTTATCAGTCTCATTATACTGTAATGTAATGTAGTGTTTATCAGTCCCATTATACTGTAATGTAATGTAGTGATTATCAGTCCCATTATACTGTAATGTAATGTAGTGTTTATCAGTCCCATTATACTGTAATGTAATGTAGTGTTTATCAGTCCCATTATACTGTAATGTAGTGTTTATCAGTCTCATTATACTGTAATGTAGTGTAGTCCATATCTTCTCAGGACTGCAGTGGTGGAGACTGAAGCTCTGACCATCTGTTTCTGTTATTAGATTTCATTAGCTTTTTTACATAGAGTTAATTTATCCCCCCCCCCCCCCCCCCCACACACACACAGCACACAATCACAGTTTTACTTAATCATTCTAATATCTGACTACATCCCCACTGTAACAGATTATGTTTGGATTAAAAACACCACATAAACACACACACCAAATGGACACACACACATTCCCATGCAGAAGCAAACAGCCACACACACACACACACAATTGCAAGTGGACACATACTCCACGCACAGTGGACACTTTCTGTCATCACAGCACTTTCCCAAACAGGCTCTGATTAGACAGCAGCTTAAAGCGCTTTCATTTCATGGAAGAACAGACAAGAAAGAGAGAGGGGTGTGCTGAGCGATTACTACAGACAGAGAGGGAGAGGGATGGAGTGAGTGAGGAGTGAGGAGGGATTGAGAGAAAGAAAGAGAGAGAGAGAGAGAGAGAGAGGACGTGTAGAAAGTCTAAAGAGAGGAGATACATAGAGAGGAAAATGGATTGAAAAAGATAAACAGAGGATGGATGAGAGAGAGAGAGACTAACTATCAGTAGAGTTTGGTCTGGGTTCAAAGGTCCAGCCCCACTCTACAGCATTGGAATGGAGAATGATCAACTAACTACCAGTTATATCACATGGCCTCCTATTGCCAAAATGGCCCCTTCAAAGCACTCCAGGATTTTTCCTGTATTCTAATGCCCTGTGACAATTATAAATCAGATTACTGAATCCTAACAGTACCAGCAAGCCCCACATTGATAGTATAAAGTATGCGTGTGTATTTCCTAATGCCCTGTGTGTGTTAGAACCACATGATGAGATACTAAAGCATGGAAACATTCACACACACACACACAGCTCTCTCCCAGCATAACAATTGTGAGTGTGACAGTCTTGCCCCTGGTCCACATGGTTAATGTCCCTGCTCATATTCAACAGAGACGTGACTGGGTATTGTCACCCACTCCAACTGTGAAATTTGAGAGAGAGAGAGAGAGAGAGAGAGAGAGAGAGAGATGGAGAGAGAGAGAGAGACAGAGAGAGAGAGAGAGAGAGACAGAGAGAGAGAGAGAGAGAGATGGAGAGAGAGAGAGAGAGAGAGAGAGAGAGAGAGAGACAGAGAGAGAGAGAGAGAGAGCTAGAGAGAGAGAGAGAGAGAGATGGAGAGAGAGAGAGAGAGAGAGAGAGAGCTAGAGAGAGAGAGAGAGAGAGAGAGAGAGAGAGAGATGGAGAGAGAGAGAGAGAGAGAGAGAGACTCTCCGCAGGCTCTACTCAGACTTACTGGTCTGAGGCCAAACCACACTGGAAACTTTTTTGGAACACAAAGCCTTCATTATCTCATCCTTGAATATCCAAGGTCAGAGGTCATCTGTCTTTGGCCTAAAGAGCAGGAGCCCAGACTTCATCAAAGACATTGGAAATACAGACATTGTCATCCTACATGAAACATGGTATAGAGGAGACGGACTCACTGGTTGCCCTCTAGGTTACAGAGAGCTGGTAGTCCCATCCACCAAACTACCAGGTGTGGAACAGGGAAGAGACTCAGGGGGTATGCTAATGTGTTATAGAGCAGACCTAACTCACTCCATTAAATGAATCAAAACAGGAACATTTTACATTGGGCTAGAAATTCTAAAGGAAATTGTCACAACAGAGAAAAATGTTCTGTGTGCTACCTATTTCCCCCCACTAGAATCCCCATATTTTAATGAAGACAGCTTCTCCATCCTGGAGGGGGAAATCAATCATTTCCAGGCCCAGGGACATGTACTAGTCTGTGGCGACCTAAATGCCAGAACTGGACAAGAACCTGACACCCTCAACACACAGGGGGACAAACACCTACCTGGAGGTGACAGCATTCCCTCCCCATATGCCCCCCGAGACACAACTACGACAACATAACCAACAAAAACAGGTCACAACTCCTGCAGCTCTGTTGCATGCTGGGTATGTACATAGTCAACGGTAGGCTTCGAGGGGACTCCTATGGTAGGTACACCTATAGCTCATCTCTTGGCAGTAGTACTGTAGACAACTTTATTACTGACCCCAGCCCAAACTCTCTCAGAGCGTTCACAGTCAGCCCACTGACACCCCTATCAGACCACAGCAAAATCACAGTCTACTTGAACAGAGCAATACTCAATCATGAGGCATCAAAGACAAAGGAACATAATAATTTTAAGAAATTATATATATGGAAGGAAAGTAGTGTGGAAATCTACCAAAAACTATTGGGCAACAACAAATTCAATCCCTTTTAGACAACTTCCTGGACAAAACATTCCACTGTAATAGTAAAGGTGTAGAAAGTCTAAACAGTATATTTGACCTCTCAGCTTCCCTACCTAATCTAAACATGTTAAACAGAAAACTGAAGAAAATTAACAACAATGACAAATGGATTGATGAAGAATGCAAAAACCTAAGAAAGAAATTGAGAAACCTGTCCAACCAAAAATATATAGACCCAGAAATCCTGAGTCTACGCCTTCACTATGGTGAATCACTAAAACAATACAGAAATACACTACGGAGAAAGAAGAAACAGTCAGAAATCAGCTCAATGTAATTGAATAATCCATAGACTCCAACCACCTCTGGGAAAATTGGAAATCATAAAATAAACAACAACATTAAGACTTATCTATCCAAAATGGAGATGTATGGGTAAATCACTTCTACAATCTCTTTGGCTCTATAACAAAGAACAAACAGCAAAAACACATACATGATCAAAAACAAATCTTAGAATCAACTATTAAAGACTACCAGAACCCACTGGATTCTCCAATTACATTAAATGAACTACAGGACAAAATTCAAACCCTCCAACCCAAAATGGCCTGTGGTGTTGATGGTATCCTCAATGAAATGATAAAATATACAGACCACAAATTCCAATTGGCTATACTTAAACTCTTTAACATCATCCTTAGCTCTGGCATCTTCCGCAATATTTGGAACCAAGGACTGATCACCCCAATCCACAAAAGTGGAGACAAATTTGACTGCAATAACTATTGTGGGATATGCGTCAACAGCAACCTTGGGAAAATCCTCTGCATTATCATTAACAGCAGACTCGTACATTTCCTCAATGAAAACAATGTACTGAGCAAATGTCAACTTGGCTTTTTACCAAATTACCGTACAACAGACCATATATTCACCCTGCACACCCTAATTGACAACCAAACAAACCAAAACAAAGTCTTTTCATGCTTTGTTGATTTCAAAAAAAGCTTTTTACACAATTTGGCATGAGGTTCTGCTATAGAAATTGATGGAAAGTGGTGTTGGTGGGGAAAATATACGACATTATAAAATCCAGGTACATTGAGGGAAAAAAGTATTTGATCACCTGCTGATTTTGTATGTTTGCCCACTGACAAATAAATGATCAGTCTATAATTGTAAATATTTTTAGTAATTTAATTTTAATTTGGCGCTCTGCAATTCAGCGGTGGTTGACGAAAATGATCAAGAAGTTAATGTGCTTCTTCTTGAGCCACTCATTTGTTGCCTTGGCCGTGTGTTTTGGGTCATTGTCATGCTGGAATACCCATCCACGACCCATTTTCAATGCCTTGGCTGAGGGAAGGAGGTTCTCACCCAAGATTTGACGGTATATGGCCTCGTCCATCGTCCCTTTGATGAGGTGAAGTTGTCCTGTGCCCTTAGCAGAAAAACACTCCCAAAGCATAATGTTTCCACCTCCACGTTTGACAGTGGGGATGGTGTTCTTGGGGTCATAGGCAGCATTCCTCCTCTTCCAAACACAGCGAGTTGTGCCAAAGAGCTCCATTTTGGTCTCATCTGACCACAACACTTTCACCCAGTTGTCCACTGAATCATTCAGATATTCATTGGCAAACTTCAGATGGGCATGTATATGTGCTTTCTTGAGCAGGGGGACCTTGCGGGCGCTGCAGGATTTCAGTCCTTCACGGCGTAGTGTGTTACCAATTGTTTTCTTGGTGACTATGGTCCAAGCTGCCTTGAGATCATTGACAAGATCCTACCGTGTAGTTCTGGGCTGATTCCTCACCGTTCTCCTGATCATTGCAACTTCACGAGGTGAGATCTTGCATGGAGCCCCAGGCCGAGGGAGATTGACAATTATTTTGTGTTTCTTCCATCTGCGAATAATCGCACTAACTGTTGTCACCTTCTCGCCAAGCTGTAGGTCCACAATCTTGTCCCTGACATCCTTGGAGAGCTCTTTGGTCTTGGCCGTGGTGGAGAGTTTGGAATCTGATTGATTGATTGCTTCTGTGGACAGATGTACAGGTAACAACATTAGATTATGAGATCTCCCTTTAAGAGTGTGCTCCTAATCTCAGCTCGTTACCTGTATAAAAGACACCTGGGAGCCAGAAATCTTTTTGATTGAGAGGGGGTCAAATACGTATTTCACTCATTAAAATGCAAATCAATTTATAACATTTTTGACATGGGTTTTTCTGGATTTTGTTGTTGTTATTCTGTCTCTCACTATTCAAATAAACCTACCATTAAAATTATAGACTGATCATTTCTTTGTCAGTGGTCAAATGTACAAAATCAGCAGGGGATCAAATACTTTTTTCCTTCGCTGTACACTAACAACAAGTGTGTGTGGATAAAATTGGCAAAAGAACACACACATTTCTTTACACAGGGCTGTGGGGTGAGATAGGGATACAGCTTAAGTCCCACCCTCTTCAACAAGGGCACTAGAACAGTCTGCAGCACCCGGCCAAAACCATACCAGAATCTGAAGTCAAGGAGGGCCTACAGCAGCACCTAGATCTTCTACACAGATTCTGCCAGACCTGGGCCCTGACAGTAAATCTCAGTAAGACAAAAATAATGGTGTTCCATTAACGCCAGAGGTAACTTCCACAAAGCTGTGAACGATCTGAGCGACAAGGCAAGATGGGTCTTCTACGCCATCAAAAGGAACATAACATTTGGTATACCAATTAGGATCTGGCTAAAAATGGTTGTGAGGTCTGGGGTCCGCTCACCAACCAATAATTCACAAAATGGGAAAAACACCAAATTGAGACTCTGCATACAGAATTCTGCAAAAATATCCTTAGTGTACAATGTATAACACCAAATAATGCATGCAGAGCAGAATTAGGCCGATACCCGTAAATTATCAAAATCCAGAAAAGAGCCGTTAATAAATTCTCCAACCACCAAAAAGGAAGTTATTCCCAAATCGTCCATAACAAAGCCATCACCAACAGAGAGATGAACCTGGAGAAGAGTACCCTAAGCAAGCTGGTCCTGGGGCTCTGTTCACAACACAAACACACCCCACAGAGACCCAGGACAGCAACACAATTAGACTCAACCAAATCATGAGAAATCAAAAAGATAATTATTTTAAACAAACAAACTGAGCAAACCAGAATGTTATTTGGCCCTAAACAGAGAGTACACATTGACAGAACACCTGACCATTGTGACTGACCCAAAATTAAGGAAAGCTTTGACTATGTACAGACTCAGCAAGCATAGCCTTGCTATTGAGGAAGGTCACCGATGGCAGACCATGCTCTCAAGAGAAGACAGGCTATGTGCACACTGCCCACAAAATGAGGTGGAAACTGAGCAACACTTCCTAACCTCCTGCCAAATGTATGACCATATTAGAGACCATATCAGATTACACAGATCCACAAAGAATTTGAAAAAAAACTACATTTTGATAAACTCCCATGTCTACTGGGTGCAATACCACAGTGTGCCATCACAGCAGCAAGATTTGTGACCTGTTGCCACAATAAAACGGCAACCGGTGATAACAAACACCATTGTAAATTACAACCCATATTTATGTTCTCTAAGCTAAAGACCCTGTGATTAAATACCTCCTTCTGCAACTGGATCCTGGACTTGCTGACGGGTCCCCAGATGGTAAGGGTAGACAGAAACACATCCGCCACGCTGATCCTCAACTCGGGGGCCCCAGTCCCCTCCTGTTCACTCATGACCTCATGGCTAAGCACGACTCCAACATATTCATTAAGTTTGCTGATGACACAACAGTGGTTGGACTGATCACCGACAACGACGAGACCACCTGAAGGGAGGAGGTCAGAGACCTGGCCGTGTGGTGTCGGGACAACAACATCACCCTCAATGTGATCAAGACAAAGGAGATGATTTTGGACTACAGAAAAAGGAGAACTGAGCACGCCCCCATTGTCATCGACAGGGCTGTAGTGAGGCAGGTTGAAAGCTTGAGGTTGAAAGATTTGACATAGGTCCTCACATCCTCAAAAGGTTCTACAGCTGCACCATCGAGAGCATCACCGCCTGGTACGGAAACTGCTCGGCCTCTGTCCGCAAGTCACTACAGAGGGTAGTGCGCATAGCCCAGTACATCACTAGGGCCAAACTTCCTGCCATCCAGGACCTCTATACCAGGCGGTGTCAGAGAAAGGCCAAAAAAAATTCAAAAGACTCCAGCCACTCTATTCATAGACAGAGAGAGAGGCAGATGTCCAGGTAGAGAGAGGTGAGAGAGAACGCGAGAGAGGCAGAGAGAGAGAGAGAGAGAGAGAGAGAACGCGATAGAGAGAGAGGCAGAGAGAGAGAGAGAGAGAGAGAGAGAGAGAGCGAGAGAGAGAGAGAGAGGCAGATAAAGAGAGAGAGAAAGAGCGAGCGAGAGAGAGATCAGGTTTCCACACCTGAGTAGCGTGGGCAGAGGCTCATTAGCCTCAGAGGGTGACATTAAACCACACAGATCACACACATGCAGCTTGATTCAGATTTAGGGGGTCAGTTGACGGCCTGCCTCCGTCACCCTAATGAGCTGCAGCTGGAGATGAGGCAGCACTCCACTAATGAACCATTCCCTCTCTCCCTCACCTATATTCTGTCATGTTCTATCTCTCCTCTGGAATCTGAAATATCTGTCCTCTACTGGCTGCTCCTCTCCTGTTTCCACTCTCCTCTGCTCTCTTCTCTTCTCTCCACAATCCCATTTGTTTTCTTCTCTGTCCCTTCCACATTTGCTCATGTTCTCCCCTGTCTGAGTGTGAATGGGTGGGTGAGAGAGAGAGAAAGGGGAGAAGTGATAGTTTCATGTCGTCTGTTTTTACAGTAAACGTGTTGACCACCTGATCAGTAGACACTTTGTTCAAGGAAGCACACAGTGTCAAACGAAATGCCTAGCTCCATACGTACACACACACACACACCACACACACACACACACACACACACACACACACACACACACACACACACACACACACACACACACACACACACACACACGATAAGTGTTAGAGTGGAGGCAGGTGTCAGCGGTAGGGGTATGTAAATGTGTGTGTCTGATAGATGAATCTCATCTGGAATGTTCCAAACTCAGTTTCAACCCTGCTTGAACGAACTGCTGCTGCTGCTGGTTTAATTTACGACATGAGGCATGAGACGGTCGGAACAGTGACGTGGTCGCGCCTGTGCACTTCAATGCCCCACACAAGGATAAAGTACTGTGGATACCTCAGCAACTGGAGTACTTACTCTGTGAAGGTCTTTCAACACACAAAAAGTTATGATATCAAAGTCACAACTCTTTCAAACTCTCACAGTGAACACAGACACACACACACACAAGCTTAACCAAAACGTTCTCTCTGATCTCTCTAACGTTCTCTCTGATCTCTCTAACGTTCTCACTGATCTCTCTAATGCTCTCTCTGATCTCTCTAACACTCTCTCTGATCTCTAACATTCTCTCTGATCTCTCTAACGCTCTCTCTGATCTCTCTAACGTTCTCACTGATCTCTCTAACGTTCTCTCTGATCCCTCTACTATTCTCTCTGATCTCTCTAATATTCTCTCTGATCTCTCAGACGTTCTCTCTGATCTCTCTAATATTCTCTCTGATCTCTCTAACGTTCTCACTGATCTCTCTAACATTCTCTCTGATCCCTCTAATATTCTCTCTGATCTCTCTAATATTCTCTCTGATCTCTCTAACGTTCTCTCTGATCTCTCTAACGTTCTCTCTGATCTCTCTAATATTCTCTCTGATCTCTCTAACGTTCTCTCTGATCTCTCTAACATTCTCTCTGATCCCTCTTATATTCTCTCTGATCTCTCTAACATTCTCTCTGATCTCTCTAATATTCTCTCTGATCTCTCTAACATTCTCTCTGATCCCTCTAATATTCTCTCTGATCTCTCTAATATTCTCTCTGATCTCTCTAACGTTCTCACTGATCTCTCTAATATTCTCTCTGATCTCTCTAACGCTCTCTCTGATCTCTCTAACGTTCTCTCTGATCTCTCTAACGCTCTCTCTGATCTCTCTAACGTTCTCACTGATCTCTCTAAAGTTCTCTCTGATCTCTCTAACATTCTCTCTGATCCCTCTAATATTCTCTCTGATCTCTCTAATGTTCTCTCTGATCTCTCTAACATTCTCTCTGATCCCTCTAATATTCTCTCTGATCTCTCTAATATTCTCTCTGATCTCTCTAACGCTCTCTCTGATCTCTCTAACGTTCTCTCTGATCTCTCTAACGTTCTCTCTGATCTCTCTAACGTTCTCACTGATCTCTCTAACGTTCTCACTGATCCCTCTAATATTCTCTCTGATCTCTCTAATATTCTCTCTGATCTCTCTAACGTTCTCTCTGATCTCTCTAATATTCTCTCTGATCTCTCTAACGTTCTCTCTGATCTCTCTAGCATTCTCTCTGATCCCTCTTATATTCTCTCTGATCTCTCTAACGTTCTTTCTGATCACTCTAATATTCTCTCTGATCTCTCTAACGCTCTCTCTGATCTCTCTAACGTTCTCACTGATCTCTCTAACATTCTCTCTGATCCCTCTAATATTCTCTCTGATCTCTCTAATATTCTCTCTGATCTCTCTAACATTCTCTCTGATCCCTCTAATATTCTCTCTGATCTCTCTAATATTCTCTCTGATCTCTCTAACGTTCTCACTGATCTCTCTAATATTCTCTCTGATCTCTCTAATATTCTCTCTGATCTCTCTAACGCTCTCTCTGATCTCTCTAATGTTCTCTCTGATCTCTCTAACGTTCTCACTGATCTCTCTAACATTCTCTCTGATCTCTCTAACATCCTCTCTGATATCGAACATTCTCTCTGATCTCTCTAACGTTCTCACTGATCTCTCTAACGGTGTCTCTGACCTCTCTAACGTTCTCTCTGATCTCTCTAACGTTCTCACTGATCTCTCTAACGTTCTCTCTGATCTCTCTAACGTTCTCTCTGATCTCTCTAACATTCTCTCAGATCTCTCACATTCTCTCTGATCTCTCTAACGTTCTCTCAGATCTCTCTCACATTCTCACTGATCTCTCTAACATTCTCTCTGATCTCTCTCACATTCTCTCGGATCTCTCTAACATTCTCTCTGATCTCTAACATTCTCTCTGATCTCTCTAACATTCTCTCTGATCTCTCTAACATTCTCTCAGATCTCTCTCACATTCTCACTGATCTCTCTAACATTCTCTCTGATCTCTAACATTCTCTCTGATCTCTCTAACATTCTCTCTGATCTCTCTAACGTTCTCTCTGATCTCTCTAACATTCTCTCAGATCTCTCTCACATTCTCACTGATCTCTCTAACATTCTCTCTGATCTCTAACATTCTCTCTGATCTCTCTAACATTCTCTCTGATCTCTCTAACGTTCTCTCTGATCTCTCTAACATTCTCTCGGATCTCTCTAACATTCTCTCGGATCTCTCTAATATTCTCTCTGATCCCTTTAACATTCTTTAAAAATGCAATTTCCGGTCATATCCACCCTGCATGTACACCAGAACAGTTCAGTGTTTACTGGTAATCATATGCTATTTCTTTTAAATGCAAGCTTTGCTAAGAAGTGAAAGATAGACAGAGACCCATAGACACAGACAGGGAGAGAGAGAGAGAGAGAGAGAGAGAGAGAGAGAGAGAACAGAGGGCGAGAGAGACAGAACAGAGGGCGAGAGAGAGAGAACAGAGGGCGAGAGAGAGAGAAGAGAAAGAAAGCTGAGTTCAGACAGAGCTCAGACTGGGTTGTTACCAAACTTTTAGAAGGCTGTCTGATTGGACTCCTCTCTCTCTCTCTCCAGCCAATAGCACGTTAGGTCAGAGGGGGTTTGGCATCTGAACGGCCAAATAAGGAAATAATTTATATTCGACTCAACTCCCTCCTGTCCCAGGTTGGAAGCGAGGTCGATGTCAGAGATATTTGCTCTACCAAGAAAATTACTCTTAGTACGGACTCAGTCCTGCCCCTGTAGAGCACTCTAACCACTAGGCTACCTGACGCCCCTTTGTAAATACTGTATTGAGTTTCATTACACTCACATGTAAATACTGTATTGAGTTTCATTACACTCACATGTAAATACTATATTAACTTTCCTACAATCATATGTAAATACCCATGTATATGAGCTGTTTGTTAAACAACTATGATTTTCTGGCCCTGCCTTTCTCTCTCTCTCTCTCTCTCTCTCTCTCTCTCCCTCTCTCTCTCTCTCTCTCTCTCTCTCTCTCTCTGTTTCTTTCTCTCTGTCTCTCGCTCTCTCTCTCCCTCTCTCTCTCTCTCTCTCTGTCTCTCGCTCTCTCTCTCCCTCTCTCTCTCTCTCTCTCTCTCTCTCTCTCTCTCTCTCTCTGTTTCTTTCTCACTGTCTCTCGCTCTCTCTCTCCCTCTCTCTCTCTCTCTCTCTCTCTCTCTCTGTTTCTTTCTCTCTGTCTCTCGCTCTCTCTCTCCCTCTCTCTCTCTCTCTCTCTCTCTCTCTCCTCTCTCTCTCTCTCTCTTTATCTGCCTCTCTCTGTCTCTCTCTCTAAGTCATCATCGTTAATGTTAGCAGCACAACACTTGCAGACAGATGCCCCAGCTCGTCAGGATTAGAAACCAGGAACACAAAGTGGGAACACGCAGACACCCACCCACCCACCCACCCACACACACGCACGCACGCACGCACGCACACACACACACACACACACACACGCACGCACACACACACACAAACGCACGCACACACACACACAAATAGCTTAACAACCTCTTTCTCATCTACAATTCAAATCAGCCCAATGCAAATTATTCCATCCCAAATTCCCAATAAATGTTATGCACAGTGTATGAAATATGGTCTGCACGCTGTTCGGTGCTAAAACACAGGATCTAAATTGCCAGGAAGCGTGAGGATAATAGCATGCCTCTGGGCCTGTGGTACTGTTAGCATTTCAAATAGAGTTTCATGACTAAACAAACAAGACCACTGCTAGCTAAGGCTGCCTCAACCCTACACCAGGGCAACCTATTTGCGTGTGTGTTTGTGTACATGTGCGCGTGTGCGTGCGTGCATGTGTGTGCGTGCGCTTGTATAGGAGAGGAGACAGTAAGAGGAGGGAAGACAGTAAATCATATTTGTGAGGGCTCTAAAATTAACCAGGCGCAGAGAAGCTGAGCGCTAAATTACATGACAAATATAGATGCGATTTATGGTCATTAGCTCACCGTCTCTCACTCAGACACAAACACACATACAGTATAGTACACAAGTATAGTACACAAGCAGTAACACACATACAGTACCAGACAAAAGTCTGGACACACCTACTCATTTAAGGGTTTTTCTTTATTTTTGACTATTTTCTACATTGTAGAATAATAGTGAAGACATCAAAACTATGAAATAACACATATGGAATCATGTTGTAACCAAAAAAGTGTTAAAATAGTTAAATAGATTCTTCAAAGTAGCCACCATTTGCCTTGATGACAGCCTACCAGGTCAAGTCAAAATTAAATCAAATGTTATTTGTCACATACACATGGTTAGCAGATGTTAATGGTCACATACACAATGGTTAGCAGATGTTATTGGTCACATGGTTAGCAGATGTTAATGGTCACATGGTTAGCAGATGTTATTGGTCACATACACATGGTTAGCAGATGTTATTTGTCACATACACATGGTTAGCAGATGTTAATGCGAGTGTAGCGAAATGCTTGTGCTTCTAGTTCCGACAATGCAGTAATAACCAACGAGTAATCTAACCTAACAATTCCACAACAACTACCTTATACACACAAGTGTAAAGGGATAAAGAATATGTACATAAAAATATATGAATGAGTGATGCCTGAACGGCATAGGCAAGATGCAGTAGATGCTATAGAGTACAGTATATACATATGAGATGATTAATGTAGGGTATGAAAACATTATATAAAGTGGCATTGTTTAAAGTGGCTAGTGATACATTTATTACATCGAGATGCAGTAGATGGTATAGCGTACAGTATATACATATGAGATGAGTAATGTAGGGTATGTAAACATTATATTAAGTGGCATTGTTTAAAGTGGCTAGTGATACATTATTTACATCAATGTTTCCATTATTAAAGTGGCTGGAGTTGAGTCAGTATGTTGGCAGCAGACACTCAATGTTTGTGGTGGCTGTTTAACAGTCTGATGGCCTCGAGATAGAAGCTGTTTTTCAGTCTCCTTGTCCCTGCTTTGATGCACCTGTACTGACCTCGCCTTCTGGATGATAGCGGGGTGAACAGGCAGTGGCTCGGGTGGTTATTGTCCTTGATGATCTATTTGGCCTTCCTGTGACATCGGGTAGTGTAGGTGTCCTGGAGGGCAGGTAGTTTGCCCCCGGTGATGCGTTGTGCAGACCTCACTACCCTCTGGAGAGCCTTACGGTTGTGGGAGGAGCAGTTGGCGTACCAGGCGGTGATACAGCCCGACAGGATGCTCTTGATTGATCTGGAAAAGTTTTTGAGTGTTTTTGGTGACAAGCCAAATTTCTTCAGCCTCCTGAGGTTGAAGAGGCGCTGCTGTGCCTTCTTCACCACACTGTCTGTGTGGGTGGACCATTTCAGTTTGTCAGTGATGTGTACGCCGAGGAACTTAAAATGTTCCACCTTCTCCACTACTGTCCCGTTGATGTGGATAGAGGGCTGTTTCCTGAAGTCCACGATCATCTCCTTTGTTTTGTTGACATTGAGTGTGAGGTTATTTTCCTGACACCACACTCTGAGGGCCCTCACCTCCTCCCTGTAGGCCATCTCGTCGTTATTGGTAATCAACCCTAAATCCGTAAACACGGGCACCCTCATAGATATCATCCTGACCAACCTGTACTCTAAATCCACCTCTGATGTCTTCATCCAGGATCTCAGTGATCACTGCCTCATTGCCTGCGTCCGTAATGTCAAACGACCACCCCTCATCACTGTCAAACGCTCCCTAAAACACTTCAGCAAGCAGGCCTTTCTAATCGACCTGGCCCGGGTATCCTGGAAGGATATTGACCTCATCCCGTCAGAAGAAGATGCCTGGTTATTCTTGAAGAGTGCTTTCCTCACCATCTTAAATAAGCATGCCCCATTAAAAAAATATAGAACTAAGAACAGATATAGTCCTTGGTTCACTCCAGACTTGACTGCCCTTGACCAGCACAAAGACATCCTGTGGCGTTCTGCATCGAATAGCCCATGTGATATGCAACTTTTCAGGGAAGTCAGGAACCAATATATTAGTTAGTTAGGAAAGTGAAGGCTTTTTCAAACATACATTTGTTTTGGGCCACTGTAAAGTTCATGGAGAATTAGAGCACTTCCTCCCAGCTGCCCACTGCACTGAGGCAAGGAAACACTGTCACCACCGATAAATCCACTATAATTGAGAATTTCAATAAGCATTTTTCAACGGCTAGCCAAGCTTTCCACCTGGCTACCTCAACCAACAGCTCTGCACACCCCGCAGCAACTTGCCCAAGCCCCCCCCCTGCTTCTCCTTCACCCACATCCAGATAGCTGATGTTCTGAAAGAGTTGCAAAATCTGGACCCCTACATATCAGCTGGGCTAGACAATCTGGACCATCTCTTTCTAAAATGATCCACTACAATTGTTGCAACCCCTATTACAAGTCTGTTCAACCTCTCTTTTGTATCATCTGAGATCCCTAAAGATTGGAAAGCTGCCGCAGTCATCTCCCTCTTCAAAAGGGGGACACTCTAGACCCAAACGGTTACAGACCTATATCTATCCTGCCCTGCCTTTCTAAAGTCTTCGAATGATAAGTTAACAAACAGATCACCGATCATTTCGAACCCCACGTTACCTTCTCGACTATGCAATCTGGTTTCAGAGCTGGTCATGCTCAAGGTTCTAAATGATATCATAACCACCATCGATAACAGACAGTACTGTGCAGCCATCTTCATCGACCTGGCCAGGGCTTTAGACCCTGTCAATCACCGCATTCTTATCGGCAGACTCAACAGACTTGGTTTCTCAAATGACTGCCTCGCCTGGTTCACCAACTACTTCTCAGATAGTGTTCAGTGTGTCAAATCGGAGGGCCTGTTGTCCGGACCTCTGGCAGTCTCTATGGGGGTGCCACAGGGTTCAATTCTCGGGCCGACTCTTTTCTCTGTATAAATCAATGATGTCGCTCTTGCTGCTGGTGATTCTCTGATCCACCTCTACACAGACACCATTTTGTATACTTCTGGCCCTTTTTTTGGACACTGTGTTAACAAACATCCAGACGAGCTTCAATCCCATTCAACTCTCCTTCCGTGGCCTCCAATTGCTATTAAATGCCATTAAAACCAAATGCTCTTCAACCGATCGCTGCTCGCACCCGCACGACTAACATCACCATTCTGGATGGTTCTGACTTAGAATATGTGGACAACTACAAATATCTAGGCGTCTGGTTAGACTGTAAACTCTCCTTCCAGACTCACATTAAGCATCTCCAATCCAAAATTAAATCTAGTATCGGCTGAACTATTTCGCAACAAAGCCTTCTTCACTCATGCTGTTAAACATACCCTGACTGTCCTACCCATCCTCGACTTTGGCGATGTCATTTATAAAATTGCTCCCAACACTCTACTCAGCAAATTGGATGTAGTCTATCACAGTGCCATCCGTTTTGTCACCAAAGCCCCATATACTACCCACCACTGCGACCTGTATGCTCTCGTTGGCTGGCCCTCGCTTCATATTTGTCGCCAAACCCACTGGCTCCAGGTCATCTACAAGTCTTTGCTTGGTAAAGCCCCGCCTTATCTCAGCTCACTGGTCACCATAGCAACATGCACCTGTAGCACGCAGTCCAGTAGGTATATTTCACTGGTCATCCCCCAAAGCCAACTCCTTTTTTTGGCCGCCTGTACTCCCAGTTCTCTGCTGCCAATGACTGGAACGAACTGCAAAAATCCCTGAAGCTGGAGACTCATATCTCCCTCACTAACTTTAAGCACCAGCTGTCAGAGCAGCTTACCGATCGCTGCACCTGTACACAGCCCATCTGTAAATAGCCCACCCAACTACCTCACCCCCATGTTGTTATTTATTATTGCTCTTTTGCTCCCCAGTATCTCTATTTGCACGTCATCATCTGCACATCTATCACTCCAGTGCTAATGCTAAATTGTAATTATTTCTCCACTATGGCCTATTTATTGCCTTTACCTCCCTAATCTTACTACATTTGCACACACTGTATATAGATTTTTCTATTGTGTTATTGACTGTACGTTTGTTTATGTGTAACTCTGTGTTGTTTTTGTCACACTGCTTTGCTTTATCTTGACCAGGTCGCAGTTGTAATTGAGAACTTGTTCTCAACTGGCCTACCTGGTTAAATAAAGGTGAAATTAAAAAATGAAAATGTCAATATGGAACATTTCAATAACTTTTAAAGGTTTTTCCAGTGCAGTGGCAAAAAACATCAATGATGAAACTGTCTCTCATGAGGACCGCCACAGGACAGGAAGACCCAGAGTTAACTGTCTCTCATGAGGACCGCCACAGGACAGGAAGACCCAGAGTTAACTGTCTCTCATGAGGACCGCCACAGGACAGGAAGACCCAGAGTTAACTGTCTCTCATGAGGACCGCCACAGGACAGGAAGACCCAGAGTTAACTGTCTCTCATGTGGACCGCCACAGGACAGGAAGACCCAGAGTTAACTGTCTCTCATGAGGACCGCCACAGGACAGGAAGACCCAGAGTTAACTGTCTCTCATGAGGACCGCCACAGGACAGGAAGACCCAGAGTTAACTGTCTCTCATGAGGACCGCCACAGGACAGGAAGACCCAGAGTTAACTGTCTCTCATGTGGACCGCCACAGGACAGGAAGACCCAGAGTTAACTGTCTCTCATGAGGACCGCCACAGGACAGGAAGACCCAGAGTTACCTCTGCTGCAGAGGATACATTCATTAGAGTTACCAGCCACAAAAATTGCAGCCCAAATAAATGCTTAACAGAGTTCAAGTAACAGACACATCTCAACGTCAACTGTTCCCGAGTAGACTGTGTGAATCGGGCCTTCATGGTCAAATTGCTGCCAAGAAACCACTACTAAAGGACACCAATAAAAAGAAGAGACTTGCTTGGGCCAAAAATTGACATTAGACCGTTGGAAATCTGTCCTTTGGTCTGATGAGTCGTGTCTTTGTGAGACACAAAGTAGGTGAATGGATGTCTTTGTGAGACACAGAGTAGGTGAATGGATGATCTCTGCATGTGTGGTTCCCACTGTGAAGCATGGAGGAGGAGGTGTGATGGTGTGGGAGTGCTTTGCTGGTGACACTGTCAGTGATTTATTTAGAATTCAAGGCACACTTAACCAGCATGGTTACCACAGCATTCTGCAGCGATACACCATCCCATCTGTTTTGCGCTCAACGGGACAATGACCCAACACACCTCCAGGCTGTGTAAGGGCTATTTGACCAAGAAGGAGCGTGATGGAGCGTTGCATCAGATGACCTGGCCTCCACAATCACCCAACTTCAACACAATTGAGATGGTTTGGGAGGAGTTGGACCGCAGAGTAAAGGAAAAACAGCCCACAAGCACTCAGGGTATGTAGTAACTCCTTCAAGGCTGTTGGAAAAGCATTCCAGGTGAAGCTGGTTGAGAGAATACTAAGAGTGTGCAAAGCTGTCATCAAGGAAAAGGGTGGCTACTTTGAAGAATCTAAAATCTAAAATATATTTTGATTTGTTTCACACTTTTTTGGTTTACCACATGATTTGATATGTGTTATTTCACAGTTTTGATGTCTTCACTTTTTATTCACTATTAAAAATAAAGAAAAACCCTTGAATGAGTTGGTGTGTCCAAACTTTTGACTCAAACACACACACACACACAGACACCTCCTCCTAATGGCAGCTCATACTACACTGTCACTGTGAAAGCTTGACATCAGACACAGATAGACTTTTATTCAAGCCCTTCTCTTTATGTCTCCCTAGGAGAGAATATAGTAGTATTGTTATTATCAAGAAATTTACTCGATAGCAATGTGGGGGATGAAGACAATTGTTAAATTTCATTTCAATACATATCAAACGCTTGGAGAGGCGTCTCAGAAAAGACAGTGGGTTATAGAACCTGTTGTTCATAGTGAACGCTCATACTGTGAATTATGGCAGTCGACACACAGGAATCCTTTAGGAGAATGACAGTCAGCTTGACAGGGCTGGATAGCTGCATTATCGTAGCCAGTAGTGGTAGACTGAGTAGGATCAGTGGTAGACTGAGGAGGATGGAGAGAATCAGTGGTAGACTGAGGAGGACAGAGATAATCAGTGGTAGACTGAGGAGGATGGAGAGAATCAGTGGTAGACTGAGGAGGATCAGTGGTAGACTGAGGAGGATGGAGATAATCAGTGGTAGACTGAGGAGGATCAGTGGTAGACTGAGGAGGATGGAGAGAATCAGTGGTAGACTGAGGAGGATCAGTGGTAGACTGAGGAGGATGGAGAGAATCAGTGGTAGACGGAGGAGGATGGAGAGAATCAGTGGTAGACTGAGGAGGATCAGTGGTAGACTGAGGAGGATCAGTGGTAGACTGAGGAGGATCAGTGGTAGACGGAGGAGGACAGAGAGAATCAGTGGTAGACTGAAGAGGATGGAGAGAATCAGTGGTAGACTGAGGATGATGGAGAGAATCAGTGGTAGACTGAGGAGGATGGAGAGAATCAGTGGTAGACTGAGGAGGATCAGTGGTAGACTGAGGAGGATGGAGAGAATCAGTGGTAGACGGAGGAGGACAGAGAGAATCAGTGGTAGACTGAGGAGGATGGAGAGAATCAGTGGTAGACTGAGGAGGATGGAGAGAATCAGTGGTAGACTGAGGAGGATGGAGAGAATCAGTGGTAGACTGAGGAGGATGGAGAGAATCAGTGGTAGACTGAGGAGGATCAGTGGTAGACTGAGGATGATGGAGAGAATCAGTGGTAGACTGAGGAGGATCAGTGGTAGACTGAGGAGGATGGAGAGAATCAGTGGTAGACTGAGGAGGATGGAGAGAATCAGTGGTAGACTGAGGAGGATGGAGAGAATCAGTGGTAGACTGAGGAGGACAGAGAGAATCAGTGGTAGACTGAGGAGGATGGAGAGAATCAGTGGTAGACGGAGGAGGACAGAGAGAATCAGTGGTAGACTGAGGAGGATCAGTGGTAGACTGAGGAGGATGGAGAGAATCAGTGGTAGACCGAGGAGGATCAGTGGTAGACTGAGGAGGATGGAGAGAATCAGTGGTAGACTGAGGAGGATGGAGAGAATCAGTGGTAGACTGAGGATGATGGAGAGAATCAGTGGTAGACTGAGGAGGATGGAGAGAATCAGTGGTAGACTGAGGAGGATGGAGAGAATCAGTGGTAGACTGAGGAGGATGGAGAGAATCAGTGGTAGACTGAGGATGATGGAGAGAATCAGTGGTAGACTGAGGAGGATGGAGAGAATCAGTGGTAGACTGAGGAGGATCAGTGGTAGACTGAGGAGGATGGAGAGAATCAGTGGTAGACTGAGGAGGATGGAGAGAATCAGTGGTAGACTGAGGAGGATCAGTGGTAGACTGAGGAGGATGGAGAGAATCAGTGGTAGACTGAGGATGATGGAGAGAATCATTGGTAGACTGAGGAGGATGGAGAGAATCAGTGGTAGACTGAGGAGGATGGAGAGAATCAGTGGTAGACTTAGGAGGATCAGTGGTAGACTGAGGAGGATGGAGAGAATCAGTGGTAGACTGAGGAGGATCAGTGGTAGACTGAGGAGGATGGAGAGAATCAGTGGTAGACGGAGGAGGATCAGTGGTAGACTGAGGAGGATGGAGAGAATCAGTGGTAGACTTAGGAGGATCAGTGGTAGACTGAGGGGGATGGAGAGAATCAGTGGTAGACGGAGGAGGATCAGTGGTCGACTGAGGAATGAAAGAGAATTTCTCTGCAGTTCTCCTACAATGTTAAGATTAACATTGCAATTTATACTTTACATTTTTTATGGATCTATACATTCCTACCTCCTTAAAAAAAACAAGGTTCCATAAGATATTTGAATTCATAAACTGGGTAGTTTGGCTCCTGAATGTTGATTGGCTGAAAGCTGTGGTATACCACGGGTATGACAAAAATTAATTTTTACTGTTCTAATTGCGTCGGTAACCAGTTTATAATCGCAATAGGGTACCTCAGGGGATTGTGGTATATTGCCAATATACCACGGCTAATTGCTGTATCCAGACGCTCCTCGTTGTGTCGTTCCTCACGTCAGCCCTTAGCCATGATATATCGGCCATATACCATACCCCCTCAGGCCCGGTAAGTGTGTTTGAGTTAGACCCACCTGGAACCCTTTTGCTGACCCTCCTGAGAGTTTCTACCCACTCAGTGTGGAGCAGTTATCAGTGGCTCCCACCAAGACTCCTCTACCCGCCTATAGCTGAGGCAGGACACGGGCTCTTTCAGGTTGGGAGAGGGAGCGAGCGAGAAAGAGAAAGGGATAGAAATAAAGAGAGATGGAGGGAAGAAGAGGGAGATAGAGAAATAAAGAGAGAGGGATAAAGAGAGAGGGAGATAGAGAAATAAAGAGAGAGGGATGAAGAGAGAGGGAGATAGAGAGGGATGAAGAGAGAGGGATGAAGTGAGAGGGAGATAGAGAAATAAAGAGAGAGGGATGAAGAGAGAGGGAGATAGAGAAATAAAGAGAGAGGGTTGGAGAGAGGGAGATAGAGAAATAAAGAGAGAGGGTTGAAGAGAGAGGGAGATAGAGAAATAAAGAGAGAGGGTTGAAGAGAGAGGGAGATAGAGAAATAAAGAGAGAGGGTTGAAGAGAGTGAGATAGAGAAATAAAGAGAGATGGAGGGAAGAGAGACGGAGATAGAGAAATAAAGAGAGAGGGTTGAAGAGAGAGGGATGAAGAGAGAGGGAGATAGAGAAATAAAGAGAGAGGGGTGAAGAGAAAAAAACAAGAGGCAGAGAGAGGGGAGGGGACAGGGAGGATAAAGGGATAGAGAGAAATGGTGGAAGGTGAGCTCAGTCAGTATGACAGTGTCCAGGGAGGATAAAGGGATAGAGAGAACTGGTGGAAGGTGAGCTCAGTCAGTATGACAGTGTCCAGGGAGGATAAAGGGATAGAGAGAAATGGTAGAAGGTGAGCTCAGTCAGCCTCTCCTCCAGTATGACAGTGTCCTCACAGTTCGGGCTGTCTATAAATGAAGGATGACATTCTCTCTCTCACCTCTGACACATATAAACACTTGGCGGCCATCTTCCCCCATCACTTTGTTGGTTTCCTTTTCAACACTTCAAGAATCATTGTCACTAAGGATCATATATGATTTGAGTTAAGGTAATTTAAAGGCGAGGGAAAAATTGCAACCTTGACAACCAAAATTCTCATCTCGTTTGGTCGTCGGTGGTAACAGGTGCGCTCCAAAGCGCCACCAGCATGAGCTCAAATTATAATCAAACCCTCCCGATTGACTCTGTAATTGCTTTTCTGCCCCGTGTGTGTGTGTGCATGTGTGTCTGTGTGTCTCTGTGTGTGTGTGTGTGTGTCTCTGTGTGTGTCCTCAAAGGAAGAAAATTCCCAACTTTAACGGACATCTTCAATGGTGTGCGGAGAGAGAGAGAGAGAGAGAGAGAGAGAGAGAGAGAGAGAGAGAGAGAGAGAGAGAGAGAGAGAGAGAGAGAGAGAGAGAGAGAGAGAGAGAGAGAGAGAGAGAGAGAGAGAGAGAGAGAGAGAGAGAGAGAGAGAGAGAGAGAGAGAGAGAGAGAGAGAGAGAGAGAGAGAGAGAGAGAGAGAGAGAGAGAGAGAGAGAGAGAGAGAGAGAGAGAGAGAGAGAGAGAGAGAGAGAGAGAGAGAGAGAGAGAGAGAGAGAGAGAGAGAGAGAGAGAGAGAGAGAGAGAGAGAGAGAGAGAGAGAGAGAGAGAGAGAGAGTGTGTGAGTGTGTGTGTGTGTGTATGCGTGAGTTAAGAAGCGGCCCTCATTCCTCCTGCAGTTATTTAAGCACTCGGAGTCGTCGGGGAGATTAGACCAAACGCCCAAACTCATCAATAACTCTTGTCTCTCCCTCTGCAGACAAACACACACACACACAAACACATATACACACACACACACACACACACAAACACATATACACACACACACATTGGCAGCAGTGCTGATAGAGCGAGTGGAACAGACCTGATGCTCTCATTCTCAGCAGAAACACTGTCCTGATGGGGATTGTCTTTCCCATCACTGCCTGGCACACACACACACACACACACACACACTGTGATGGAGGGGGCCCATTCCTCGGCCGCTATCTGCCCACAAGACAGCTGCCAATTGCCCCTTTCTCCCAAGACAGACTGAGACATTTTATGTTGAGTACTACAATTAACACACACCACAGACACGCCACAGACACGCCACAGACACGCCACAGACACGCCACAGACACGCCACAGACACGCCACAGACACGCCACAGACACACCACCGACACGCCACAGACCCGCCACAGACACGCCAGACACGCCAGACACGCCACAGACACGCCACAGACACGCCACAGACACGCCACAGACACGCCACAGACACGCCACAGACACACCACAGACACACCACAGACACGCCACAAACACACTACAGACACACCACAAACACACCACAGACACGCCACAGACACACCACAGACACACCACAGACACGCCACAGACACACCACACCTTCATGCTACAGGCCAAGTACAATACCTCCTGTCCTGTGCCAGTAAGGTCCTGACCCATTAGCAGTGACCATAGTATGCCAACATCAATGAAATAACATAGGTTACGGCCTCAGAATAAGCTAAAGAAAACCTGTACCCAGTCTGCTCTGCAATGCCATTCTTTTTATAGTGGTTCCTACTGAGAGAGAATCAATAGAGAGAGCTTTCATTCCCGTTAGAAAGAGCCATAGTCCTAAATCTGTCAGTACAGCATATGTCCCCAGGCTCAGTGCTGTAACACAACAAGAACATAGATTACAGGCCCACTCTACAGGCTGCAACCTCCAAGGATCCTGTCAGGTTAGGGGAAGGGTTAAGGTGGAACACAGACCCACTCTACAGGCTGCAACCTCCAAGGATCCTGTCAGGTTAGGGGAAGGGTTAAGGTGGAACACAGGCCCACTCTACAGTTTTCAGCTACCAAGGATCCTGTCAGGTTAGGGGAAGGGTTAAGGTGGAACACAGGCCCACTCTACAGATTTCAGCTACCAATGATCCTGTCAGGTTAGGGAAGGGTTAAGATGGAACACAGGCCCACTCTACAGATTTCAGCTACCAATGTTCCTGTCAGGTTAGGGGAAGGGTTAAGGTGGAACACAGGCCCCTCTACAGGTTTCAGCTACCAAGGATCTTGTCAGGTTAGGGGAAGGGTTACGGTGGAACACTGGCCCACTCTACAGGTTTCAGCTACCAAGGATCCTGTCAGGTTAGGGGAAAGGTTAAGGATAGGGTTCTCTGTTTAGTTTAGCCTGTTAAGATGGCCTACAAACCTAACAAGAGGCAGTGCCTCTCCTTCCCCTCTCTCTCTCTCTTGCCCTCTCTTTCTCCCCCTTTCTCTCTCTCCTCTCTCCCCCTTCTCTCACTTTCTCTCCCCCTCTCTCTCCCCCCATCTCTCCCTCTCCCGCCCTCTCTCCTTCCCCACTCAATTCATTTCAATTCAAGGGCTTTATTGGCATGGGAAACATGTGTTAACATTGCCAAAGCAAGTGAGGTAGATAATATATAAAGTGAATATATAAAGTGAAAAACAATAAAAATTAACAGTAAACATTACACATACAGAAGTTTCAAAACAATAAAGACATCACAAATGTCATATTATATATATACAGTGTTTTAACAATGTACAAATGGTTAAAGGACACAAGATAAAATAAATAAGCATAAATATGGGTTGTATTTACAATGGGGTTTGTTCTTCACTGGTTGCCCTTTTCTCGTGGCAACAGGTCACAAATCTTGCTGCTGTGATGGCACACTGTGGAATTTCACCCAGTAGACATGGGTGAAATTCAAAATTGGATTTGTTTTCTAATTCTTTGTGGATCTGTGTAATCTGAGGGAAATATGTCTCTCTAATATGGTCATACATTTGGTAGGAGGTTAGGAAGTGCAGCTCAGTTTCCACCTCATTTTGTGGGCAGTGAGCACATAGCCTGTCTTCTCTTGAGAGCCATATCTGCTTACGGCAGCCTTTCTCAATAGCAAGGCTATGCTCACTGAGTCTGTACATAATCAAAGCTTTCCTTAATTTTGGGTCAGTCACAGTGGTCAGGTATTCCGCCGCTGTGTACTCTCTGTGTAGGGCCAAATAGCATTCTAGTTTGCTCTGTTTTTTTGTTAATTATTTCCAATGTGTCAAGTAATTATCTTCCACTCTCTCTCTCTCTTGCACTCTCTTTCTCTCCCCTTATATCTCCCTCCACTACCTCTCTCTCTCTCTCTGGGTCTCATGGGCAGGCCGATAGCTCTGTTTGTCGTAACACCTGCTACCCATCAACTGTCCTGCCAACCCCAGATGGAGCCAGACGAACACACAGAGGAACACACACACACACACACAAACAAACAAACAGAGAGAGAGAGAGAGAGAGAGAGAGAGAGAGAGAGAGAGAGAGAGAGAGAGAGAGAGAGAGAGAGAGAGAAAAGGAGAGAGCGAGAGAGCGAGAGAGAGAGAGAAAGAGAGAGAAAGAGGAGGGAGAACCTCATGAAAAAGTACTAGTGAATTACTGCACAAAACTTATTCGTCAGCCAGTCTACATCGGCTTTTCGCGACCGCATAAGAATACAAAACAGGAAGCAGTTGGTTGTTGTTACCTAACTACTGTTTTTGTCAATCTCGAATGTAATGATCTTCCATCATTCGTCATTACTGTCTTTTAAAGCCCTTATGCCGGCTCCATCTGGAATGTTCCTTTCTGTTTTATGACTACTTTCATAAGACTGGAGGCAAATGTTGGTAAGATTAACATTGTTTATCAAATGTTTTTCTGTGCTGTGTTTATGTGACCTCTGCTTACAGATGATTGATAATTAATGGCTTAGAATTAGTTGTCTCTTGTGCTTGTCTTTATTTTCTAAAAGGTTACATGGTGTATAAATGTGGCGGCAACAAAGAAGAGGATCTGAAGGTGATTAAGTCATTAAGTCAAAGCTGAATGAAGACAAGGCCTCAAAGGGTAAATATGTCATTTAATATGTCATTTAATATGTAATTAAATATGTAATTTAATATGTAATTTAATATGTAATTAAATATGTCATTTAATATGTAATTTAATATGTAATTAAATATGTCATTTAATATGTAATTTAATATGTAATTAAATATGTCATTTAATATATAATTAAATATGTAATTAAATTAATTTAAAAGTCTGTAATAAATTTTGTATCAGCTTATCATTTCTTGTTTGATGATTTAACCACAGTTAGAAACTTGAAGAAATAGCATGTGCACTAGTCTAGCAGTGACAGAGTAGTGGAACAAGAAGATGGCAGTAGTGATTCTGAATAGAGGGTTTATGTAGGAAATTAATAATGATCAGGAGAGATTCAGTATTGAACACTCCTGACACAACACTACCCGCGTAAATGACAGAGGTAATTCTATAGAGATTCAGTATTGAACACTACCGACACAACACTGCACAGGTAAATGACAGAGGTAATTCTATAGAGATTCAGTATTGAACACTACTGACACTACACAGGTAAATGACAGAGGTAATTCTATAGAGATTCAGTATTGAACACTACCGACACAACACTGCACAGGTAAATGACAGAGGTAATTCTATAGAGATTCAGTATTGAACACTACCGACACTACACAGGTAAATGACAGAGGTAATTCTATAGAGATTCAGTATTGAACACTACTGACACTACACAGGTAAATGACAGAGGTAATTCTATAGAGATTCAGTATTGAACACTACTGACACTACACAGGTAAATGACAGAGGTAATTCTATAGAGATTCAGTATTGAACACTACTGACACAACACTGCACAGGTAAATGACAGAGGTAATTCTATAGAGATTCAGTATTGAACACTACTGACACAACACTGCACAGGTAAATGACAGAGGTAATTCTATAGAGATTCAGTATTGAACACTACTGACACTACACAGGTAAATGACAGAGGTAATTCTATAGAGATTCAGTATTGAACACTACTGACACTACACAGGTAAATGACAGAGGTAATTCTATAGAGATTCAGTATTGAACACTACTGACACTACACAGGTAAATGACAGAGGTAATTCTATAGAGATTCAGTAGGCGTACAGCACTAATGTGGTAATTATATAGGGAACATGTAGGAATTTAGTAGGAAATATGTAGTGTTCACAAGAAGTTAAACGTCCCAATTTATCACTCATTACTACTTGAATCACTACATGAATCACTAATGGTTAACATGTCGCAGTGGCAATCAGGTAGTAAACCAGCAGGTTTAGATGAGTAGTAAAACCAGCAGGTTTTGATGAGTAGTAAAACCAGCAGGTTTAGATGAGTAGTAAAACCAGCAGGTTTTGATGAGTAGTAAAACCAGCAGGTTTTGATGAGTAGTAAAACCAGCAGGTTTAGATGAGTAATAAAACCAGCAGGTTTAGATGAGTAATAAAACCAGCAGGTTTAGATGAGTAGTAAAACCAGCAGGTTTTGATGAGTAGTAAAACCAGCAGGTTTAGATGAGTAGTAAAACCAGCAGGTTTTGATGAGTAGTAAAACCAGCAGGTTTTGATGAGTAGTAAAACCAGCAGGTTTAGATGAGTAGTAAAACCAGCAGGTTTTGATGAGTAGTAAAACCAGCAGGTTTTGATGAGTAGTAAAACCAGCAGGTTTTGATGAGTAGTAAAACCAGCAGGTTTTGATGAGTAGTAAAACCAGCAGGTTTTGATGAGTAATAAAACCAGCAGGTTTAGATGAGTAGTAAAACCAGCAGGTTTTGATGAGTAGTAAAACCAGCAGGTTTTGATGAGTAGTAAAACCAGCAGGTTTTGATGAGTAGTAAAACCAGCAGGTTTTGATGAGTAGTAAAACCAGCAGGTTTTGATGAGTAGTAAAACCAGCAGGTTTTGATGAGTAGTAAAACCAGCAGGTTTTGATGAGTAATAAAACCAGCAGGTTTAGATGAGTAGTAAAACCAGCAGGTTTTGATGAGTAGTAAAACCAGCAGGTTTTGATGAGTAGTAAAACCAGCAGGTTTTGATGAGTAGTAAAACCAGCAGGTTTTGATGAGTAGTAAAACCAGCAGGTTTTGATGAGTAGTAAAACCAGCAGGTTTTGATGAGTAGTAAAACCAGCAGGTTTTGATGAGTAGTAAAACCAGCAGGTTTAGATGAGTAGTAAAACCAGCAGGTTTAGATGAGTAGTAAAACCAGCAGGTTTAGATGAGTAGTAAAACCAGCAGGTTTTGATGAGTAGTAAAACCAGCAGGTTTTGATGAGTAGTAAAACCAGCAGGTTTAGATGAGTAGTAAAACCAGCAGGTTTTGATGAGTAGTAAAACCAGCAGGTTTTGATGAGTAGTAAAACCAGCAGGTTTTGATGAGTAGTAAAACCAGCAGGTTTTGATGAGTAGTAAAACCAGCAGGTTTAGAGGAGTAGTAAACCAGCAGGTTTTGATGAGTAGTAAAACCAGCAGGTTTAGATGAGTAGTAAACCAGCAGGTTTTGATGAGTAGTAAAACCAGCAGGTTTAGATGAGTAGTAAAACCAGCAGGTTTAGATGAGTAGTAAAACCAGCAGGTTTAGATGAGTAGTAAAACCAGCAGGTTTTGATGAGTAGTAAAACCAGCAGGTTTAGATGAGTAGTAAACCAGCAGGTTTTGATGAGTAGTAAACCAGCAGGTTTTGATGAGTAGTAAACCAGCAGGTTTTGATGAGTAGTAAAACCAGCAGGTTTAGATGAGTAGTAAAACCAGCAGGTTTAGATGAGTAGTAAAACCAGCAGGTTTAGATGAGTAATAAAACCAGCAGGTTTAGATGAGTAGTAAAACCAGCAGGTTTAGATGAGTAATAAAACCAGCAGGTTTAGATGAGTAGTAAAACCAGCAGGTTAAGATGAGTAATAAAACCAGCAGGTTTAGATGAGTAGTAAAACCAGCAGGTTTAGATGAGTAGTAAACCAGCAGGTTTAGATGAGTAGTAAACCAGCAGGTTTAGATGAGTAGTAAACCAGCAGGTTTAGATGAGTAGTAAAACCAGCAGGTTTAGATGAGTAGTAAAACCAGCAGGTTTAGATGAGTAGTAAAACCAGCAGGTTTAGATGAGTAATAAAACCAGCAGGTTTAGATGAGTAATAAAACCAGCAGGTTTAGATGAGTAATAAAACCAGCAGGTTTAGATGAGTAGTAAAACCAGCAGGTTTAGATGAGTAGTAAAACCAGCAGGTTTTGATGAGTAGTAAAACCAGCAGGTTTTGATGAGTAGTAAAACCAGCAGGTTTAGATGAGTAATAAAACCAGCAGGTTTAGATGAGTAGTAAAACCAGCAGGTTTAGATGAGTAATAAAACCAGCAGGTTTAGATGAGTAATAAAACCAGCAGGTTTAGATGAGTAATAAAACCAGCAGGTTTAGATGAGTAGTAAAACCAGCAGGTTTAGATGAGTAGTAAACCAGCAGGTTTAGATGAGTAGTAAACCAGCAGGTTTAGATGAGTAGTAAACCAGCAGGTTTAGATGAGTAGTAAAACCAGCAGGTTTAGATGAGTAATAAAACCAGCAGGTTTAGATGAGTAGTAAACCAGCAGGTTTTGATGAGTAGTAAACCAGCAGGTTTAGATGAGTAGTAAACCAGCAGGTTTAGATGAGTAGTAAACCAGCAGGTTTAGATGAGTAGTAAAACCAGCAGGTTTAGATGAGTAATAAAACCAGCAGGTTTAGATGAGTAGTAAACCAGCAGGTTTAGATGAGTAGTAAAACCAGCAGGTTTAGATGAGTAATAAAACCAGCAGGTTTAGATGAGTAATAAAACCAGCAGGTTTAGATGAGTAGTAAACCAGCAGGTTTTGATGAGTAGTAAACCAGCATGTTTAGATGAGTAATAAAACCAGCAGGTTTAGATGAGTAGTAAAACCAGCAGGTTTAGATGAGTAATAAAACCAGCAGGTTTAGATGAGTAGTAAAACCAGCAGGTTTAGATGAGTAATAAAACCAGCAGGTTTAGATGAGTAGTAAAACCAGCAGGTTTAGATGAGTAATAAAACCAGCAGGTTTAGATGAGTAGTAAAACCAGCAGGTTTAGATGAGTAGTAAAACCAGCAGGTTTAGATGAGTAGTAAAACCAGCAGGTTTAGATGAGTAATAAAACCAGCAGGTTTAGATGAGTAGTAAACCAGCAGGTTTTGATGAGTAGTAAAACCAGCAGGTTTAGATGAGTAGTAAACCAGCAGGTTTAGATGAGTAGTAAAACCAGCAGGTTTAGATGAGTAGTAAACCAGCAGGTTTAGATGAGTAGTAAAACCAGCAGGTTTAGATGAGTAGTAAAACCAGCAGGTTTAGATGAGTAGTAAAACCAGCAGGTTTAGATGAGTAGTAAACCAGCAGGTTTAGATGAGTAGTAAAACCAGCAGGTTTAGATGAGTAGTAAAACCAGCAGGTTTAGATGAGTAGTAAACCAGCAGGTTTAGATGAGTAGTAAACCAGCAGGTTTAGATGAGTAGTAAAACCAGCAGGTTTAGATGAGTAGTAAAACCATCAGGTTTAGATGAGTAGTAAACCAGCAGGTTTAGATGAGTAGTAAAACCAGCAGGTTTAGATGAGTAATAAACCAGCAGGTTTAGATGAGTAGTAAACCAGCAGGTTTAGATGAGTAGTAAACCAGCAGGTTTAGATGAGTAGTAAAACCAGCAGGTTAAGATGAGTAGTAAAACCAGCAGGTTTAGATGAGTAGTAAACCAGCAGGTTTAGATGAGTAGTAAACCAGCAGGTTTAGATGAGTAATAAAACCAGCAGGTTTAGATGAGTAATAAAACCAGCAGGTTTAGATGAGTAGTAAACCAGCAGGTTTAGATGAGTAGTAAACCAGCAGGTTTAGATGAGTAGTAAAACCAGCAGGTTTAGATGAGTAGTAAAACCAGCAAGTTCAGATGAGTAATAAACCAGCAGGTTTAGATGAGTAGTAAAACCAGCAGGTTAAGATGAGTAATAAACCAGCAGGTTTAGATGAGTAGTAAAACCAGGAGGTTAAGATGAGTAGTAAAACCAGCAGGTTTAGATGAGTAGTAAACCAGCAGGTTTAGATGAGTAATAAAACCAGCAGGTTTAGATGAGTAGTAAAACCAGCAGGTTTAGATGAGTAATAAAACCAGCAGGTTTAGATGAGTAATAAAACCAGCAGGTTTAGATGAGTAGTAAACCAGCAGGTTTAGATGAGTAGTAAACCAGCAGGTTTAGATGAGTAGTAAAACCAGCAGGTTTAGATGAGTAGTAAACCAGCAGGTTTAGATGAGTAGTAAAACCAGCAGGTTTAGATGAGTAGTAAAACCAGCAGGTTTAGATGAGTAGTAAACCAGCAGGTTTAGATGAGTAATAAAACCAGCAGGTTTAGATGAGTAGTAAACCAGCAGGTTTAGATGAGTAATACAACCAGCAGGTTTAGATGAGTAATAAAACCAGCAGGTTTAGATGAGTAGTAAACCAGCAGGTTTAGATGAGTAGTAAAACCAGCAGGTTTAGATGAGTAGTAAACCAGCAGGTTTAGATGAGTAGTAAAACCAGCAGGTTTAGATGAGTAGTAAAACCAGCAGGTTTAGATGAGTAGTAAAACCAGCAGGTTTAGATGAGTAGTAAAACCAGCAGGTTTAGATGAGTAGTAAACCAGCAGGTTTAGATGAGTAGTAAACCAGCAGGTTTAGATGAGTAGTAAACCAGCAGGTTTAGATGAGTAGTAAACCAGCAGGTTTAGATGAGTAGTAAAACCAGCAGGTTTAGATGAGTAGTAAAAACAGCAGGTTAAGATGAGTAGTAAAACCAGCAGGTTTAGATGAGTAGTAAACCAGCAGGTTTAGATGAGTAATAAAACCAGCAGGTTTAGATGAGTAATAAAACCAGCAGGTTTAGATGAGTAGTAAACCAGCAGGTTTAGATGAGTAGTAAACCAGCAGGTTTAGATGAGTAGTAAAACCAGCAGGTTTAGATGAGTAGTAAACCAGCAGGTTTAGATGAGTAGTAAAACCAGCAGGTTTAGATGAGTAGTAAAACCAGCAGGTTTAGATGAGTAGTAAAACCAGCAGGTTTAGATGAGTAGTAAACCAGCAGGTTTAGATGAGTAGTAAACCAGCAGGTTTAGATGAGTAGTAAACCAGCAGGTTTAGATGAGTAGTAAACCAGCAGGTTTAGATGAGTAGTAAAACCAGCAGGTTTAGATGAGTAGTAAAAACAGCAGGTTTAGATGAGTAGTAAAACCAGCAGGTTTAGATGAGTAATAAAACCAGCAGGTTTAGATGAGTAGTAAAACCAGCAGGTTTAGATGAGTAGTAAACCAGCAGGTTTAGAAGAGTAATAAAACCAGCAGGTTTAGATGAGTAGTAAAACCAGCAGGTTTAGATGAGTAATAAAACCAGCAGGTTTAGATGAGTAGTAAAACCAGCAGGTTTAGATGAGTAATAAAACCAGCAGGTTTAGATGAGTAGTAAAACCAGCAGGTTTAGATGAGTAATAAAACCAGCAGGTTTAGATGAGTAGTAAAACCAGCAGGTTTAGATGAGTAATAAAACCAGCAGGTTTAGATGAGTAGTAAAACCAGCAGGTTTAGATGAGTAGTAAAACCAGCAGGTTTAGATGAGTAATAAAACCAGCAGGTTTAGATGAGTAATAAAACCAGCAGGTTTAGATGAGTAGTAAAACCAGCAGGTTTAGATGAGTAATAAAACCAGCAGGTTTAGATGAGTAATAAAACCAGCAGGTTTAGATGAGTAATAAAACCAGCAGGTTTAGATGAGTAGTAAAACCAGCAGGTTTAGATGAGTAGTAAAACCAGCAGGTTTAGATGAGTAGTAAAACCAGCAGGTTTAGATGAGTAGTAAACCAGCAGGTTTAGATGAGTAGTAAAACCAGCAGGTTTAGATGAGTAGTAAAACCAGCAGGTTTAGATGAGTAGTAAACCAGCAGGTTTAGATGAGTAATAAACCAGCAGGTTTAGATGAGTAGTAAAACCAGCAGGTTTAGATGAGTAATAAAACCAGCAGGTTTAGATGAGTAGTAAACCAGCAGGTTTTGATGAGTAGTAAACCAGCAGGTTTAAATGAGTAGTAAACCAGCAGGTTTAGATGAGTAGTAAACCAGCAGGTTTAGATGAGTAGTAAAACCAGCAGGTTAAGATGAGTAGTAAAACCAGCAGGTTTAGATGAGTAGTAAACCAGCAGGTTTAAATGAGTAGTAAACCAGCAGGTTTAGATGAGTAATAAAACCAGCAGGTTTAGATGAGTAATAAAACCAGCAGGTTTAGATGAGTAGTAAACCAGCAGGTTTAGATGAGTAGTAAACCAGCAGGTTTAGATGAGTAGTAAAACCAGCAGGTTTAGATGAGTAGTAAAACCAGCAGGTTAAGATGAGTAATAAACCAGCAGGTTTAGATGAGTAGTAAAACCAGCAGGTTAAGATGAGTAATAAACCAGCAGGTTTAGATGAGTAGTAAAACCAGGAGGTTAAGATGAGTAGTAAAACCAGCAGGTTTAGATGAGTAGTAAACCAGCAGGTTTAGATGAGTAATAAAACCAGCAGGTTTAGATGAGTAGTAAACCTGCAGGTTTAGATGAGTAATAAAACCAGCAGGTTTAGATGAGTAATAAAACCAGCAGGTTTAGATGAGTAGTAAACCAGCAGGTTTAGATGAGTAGTAAACCAGCAGGTTTAGATGAGTAGTAAAACCAGCAGGTTTAGATGAGTAGTAAACCAGCAGGTTTAGATGAGTAGTAAAACCAGGAGGTTAAGATGAGTAGTAAAACCAGCAGGTTTAGATGAGTAGTAAACCAGCAGGTTTAGATGAGTAATAAAACCAGCAGGTTTAGATGAGTAGTAAACCAGCAGGTTTAGATGAGTAATAAAACCAGCAGGTTTAGATGAGTAATAAAACCAGCAGGTTTAGATGAGTAGTAAACCAGCAGGTTTAGATGAGTAGTAAAACCAGCAGGTTTAGATGAGTAGTAAAACCAGCAGGTTTAGATGAGTAGTAAACCAGCAGGTTTAGATGAGTAGTAAAACCAGCAGGTTTAGATGAGTAGTAAAACCAGCAGGTTTAGATGAGTAGTAAAACCAGCAGGTTTAGATGAGTAGTAAACCAGCAGGTTTAGATGAGTAGTAAACCAGCAGGTTTAGATGAGTAGTAAACCAGCAGGTTTAGATGAGTAGTAAACCAGCAGGTTTAGATGAGTAGTAAAACCAGCAGGTTTAGATGAGTAGTAAAAACAGCAGGTTTAGATGAGTAGTAAAACCAGCAGGTTTAGATGAGTAATAAAACCAGCAGGTTTAGATGAGTAGTAAAACCAGCAGGTTTAGATGAGTAGTAAAACCAGCAGGTTTAGAAGAGTAATAAAACCAGCAGGTTTAGATGAGTAGTAAAACCAGCAGGTTTAGATGAGTAATAAAACCAGCAGGTTTAGATGAGTAGTAAAACCAGCAGGTTTAGATGAGTAATAAAACCAGCAGGTTTAGATGAGTAGTAAAACCAGCAGGTTTAGATGAGTAATAAAACCAGCAGGTTTAGATGAGTAGTAAAACCAGCAGGTTTAGATGAGTAATAAAACCAGCAGGTTTAGATGAGTAGTAAAACCAGCAGGTTTAGATGAGTAGTAAAACCAGCAGGTTTAGATGAGTAATAAAACCAGCAGGTTTAGATGAGTAATAAAACCAGCAGGTTTAGATGAGTAGTAAAACCAGCAGGTTTAGATGAGTAGTAAACCAGCAGGTTTAGATGAGTAGTAAACCAGCAGGTTTAGATGAGTAGTAAACCAGCAGGTTTAGATGAGTAGTAAACCAGCAGGTTTAGATGAGTAGTAAACCAGCAGGTTTTGATGAGTAGTAAAACCAGCAGGTTTTGATGAGTAGTAAATCCAGCAGGTTTAGATGAGTAGTAAAACCAGCAGGTTTAGATGAGTAGTAAAACCAGCAGGTTTAGATGAGTAGTAAACCAGCAGGTTTAGATGAGTAGTAAACCAGCAGGTTTAGATGAGTAATAAAACCAGCAGGTTTAGATGAGTAATAAAACCAGCAGGTTTAGATGAGTAGTAAAACCAGCAGGTTTAGATGAGTAGTAAACCAGCAGGTTTAGATGAGTAGTAAACCAGCAGGTTTAGATGAGTAGTAAACCAGCAGGTTTAGATGAGTAGTAAACCAGCAGGTTTAGATGAGTAATAAAACCAGCAGGTTTAGATGAGTAGTAAAACCAGCAGGTTTAGATGAGTAATAAAACCAGCAGGTTTAGATGAGTAGTAAACCAGCAGGTTTAGATGAGTAGTAAACCAGCAGGTTTTGATGAGTAGTAAAACCAGCAGGTTTTGATGAGTAGTAAACCAGGTTTTTCAGGAGGGAAGCAGAGAGACATAAACACAGACTTGTTTTGTCAACAGGACATTTATTTATTTTTGTTTTTGAATTTGAAACAATATTCACTTAAGAGATTGTATGTATATATATATATATATTGTATATAAAAAAAATGTCATTTTAATCCATAGAGACGTGAAGGAGAAGCTCGTCGGATGTTGATCTCTTCTAACCCTAACCCTAACCCACAAATGCCATGTGAATCCACTTATATCAGTCCCTTTGTAACTACGTAAACATTAAATAAATAAAATAAGCCTCATGTAGAAGTTTTTCTCCCCAATTTCATGGTATCCAATTGTTTAGTAGCTACTATCTTGTCTCATCGCTACAACTCCCGTACGGGCTCGGGAGAGACGAAGGTTGAAAGTAATGCGTCCTCCGATACACAACCCAACCAGCCGTAAATGCTTCTTAACACAGCGTGCATCCAACCCGGAAGCCAGCCGCACCAATGTGTCGAAGGAAACACCGTGCACCTGGCGACCTTGGTTAGCGCGCACTGCGCCCGGCCCGCCACAGGAGTCGCTGGTGTGCGATGAGACAAGGATATCCCTACCGGTCAAAACCTCCCTAACCCGGACAACGAATTGTACGTCGCCCCACGGACCTCCCAGTCGCGGCCGGTTACGACAGAGCCTGGGCGCTAACCCAGAGTCCCTGGTTGCACAGCTGGCGCTGCAGTACAGCGCCCTTAACCACTGCGCCACCCGGGAGGCGGGCTGGGTGCAGTGCGCGCTAACCAAGGTCGCCAGGTGCACGGTGTTTCCTCCGACACATTGGTGCGGCTGGCTTCCGGGTTGGATGCGCGCTGTGTATCGGAGGACGCATTACTTTCAACCTTCGTCTCTCCCGAGCCCGTACGGGAGTTGTGTTAGGACGCCCGTCAACAGGACATTTATATTACACTCTTGTCATTAGTCACACACAGAAAAAAGCTAGACCTAGAGAACATTCTAGAGAAAAAAAACGATTGATGAATTCAAATCTGTCCTGCTATGTCACATCTCTACTCTGACACCTGTCCTACTCTGTCCCCTGTCCTTCCTTCCACGCCCCCTGCCGTTGCTCCGGTTCTTCCTGCTGCCCTGACCCCGTGGCTGGGCCTGTATTCCCTATCCAGGAGCTCTTTAAGGAACATTGTTACACAGAGACTAAGTAGCTGTATGGTATGGGGCAGAGAGCGCTGTAGACAGCCTCAGGCTAACTGAATTGAGTCAACGCCCTGCCCTGTAGACAGCCTCAGGCTAACTGAATTGAGTCAACGCCCTGTAGACAGCCTCAGGCTAACTGAATTGAGTCAACGCCCTGTAGACAGCCTCAGGCTAACTGAATTGAGTCAATGCCCTGTAGACAGCCTCAGGCTAACTGAATTGAGTCAATGCCCTGTAGACAGCCTCAGGCTAACTGAATTGAGTCAATGCCCTGTAGACAGCCTCAGGCTAACTGAATTGAGTCAACGCCCTGCCCTGTAGACAGCCTCAGGCTAACTGAATTGAGTCAACGCCCTGTAGACAGCCTCAGGCTAACTGAATTGAGTCAACGCCCTGTAGACAGCCTCAGGCTAACTGAATTGAGTCAACGCCCTGTAGACAGCCTCAGGCTAACTGAATTGAGTCAACGCCCTGTAGACAGCCTCAGGCTAACTGAATTGAGTCAATGCCCTGTAGACAGCCTCAGGCTAACTGAATTGAGTCAACGCCCTGCCCTGTAGACAGCCTCAGGCTAACTGAATTGAGTCAATGCCCTGTAGACAGCCTCAGGCTAACTGAATTGAGTCAACACCCTGCCCTGTAGACAGCCTCAGGCTAACTGAATTGAGTCGACGGCCTGTAGACAGCCTCAGGCTAACTGAATTGAGTCGACGCCCTGAAGACAGCCTCAGGCTAACTGAATTGAGTCAACGCCCTGTAGACAGCCTCAGGCTAACTGAATTGAGTCAACGGCCTGTAGACAGCCTCAGGCTAACTGAACACCGTTTTACAAACACACTTCTAAAGATAATTAATCTTCTGATTCATCAACCAAACACCTCAAACACAGTCAGACTGAAAATGACTTCCTCCCTCAAACACAGTCAGACTGAAAATCACTTCCTCCCACAAACACAGTCAGAGTGAAAATCACTTCCTCCCACAAACACAGTCAGAGTGAAAATCACTTCCTCCCACAAACACAGTCAGAGTGAAAATCACTTCCTCCCACAAACACAGTCAGACTGAATATTACTTCCAACCAGAGTGATGCCTACCTGAGCGATAATCACAGCCTACCTGAGCGATAATCACAGACTACCTGAGTAATGTCTACCTGAGCGATAATCACAGCCTAGCTGAGTGATAATCACTTCCTACCTGAATAATGTCTACCTGAGCGATAATCACAGCCTAGCTGAGTGATAATCACTTCCTACCTGAGTAATGTCTACCTGAGGCATAATCACGGCCTAACTGAGTGATGCCTACCTGAGGGATAATCACGGCCTACCGGAGAGCGTAATGTGTGTGTAGATGAGTGTAAAGATGAGTACATGTTACACACCTGTCACCGAACACACGCACACACACACACACACACACACACACGCGCACACACGCACACAGGAGGAGGAGGGAGAGAGAGAAGAAGCAGGAGGAGGAGGGAGAGAGAGAGAAGGAGGAGGGAGAGAGAAGGAGCAGGAGGAGGAGGGAGAGAGAAGGAGCAGGAGGGAGAGAGAAGGAGCAGGAGGAGGAGGGAGAGAAGGAGCAGGAGGAGGGAGAGAGAAGGGGCAGGAGGAGGAGGAGGGGGAGAATAAGCAGGAGGAGGAGGGAGAGAGAAGGAGCAGGAGGAGGAGGGAGAGAGAAGGAGCAGGAGGAGGAGGGAGAGAGAAGGAGCAGGAGGAGGAGGGAGAGAAAAGGAGCAGGAGGAGGAGGGAGAGAACAGTTGGAGAAGGTTTATGTGATCCCCATTGAGGGAGCTCATTGCATTATTCATGCTGCCCAGGGGCCAGCTATACCCACTGACTGTTATCACTGCCTCTCTCTCCTCACTACATCTACACAGGAACCATGATAATACTTTTTCTCTCCCCCACTTCTCTCTCTGGCTCTCTCCTAGTCTCCTGCAGTGTGCACAGACAGACTCCCAGGAGGCTCACAGCGTGGGAATGGGTAGAAGACGAGAGAAGTGAAGGAGGGGACAGACAGCTACAGAGAGAGAGAGAGAGAGAGAGAGAGAGAGAGAGAGAGAGAGAGAGAGAGAGAGAGAGAGAGAGAGAGAGAGAGAGAGAGAGAGAGAGAGAGAGAGAGAGAGAGAGAGAGAGAGAGAGAGAGAGAGAGAGAGAGAGAGAGAGAGAGAGAGAGAGGGAGGGAGAAAGAGGCTCTGCTTCATTGAAGGTGAGCAGCACAGGAGAGAGAGACAGAGGGGGGAGGGAGGGAAGGGGAGGGAGGGAGGGGGAGAGAGAGAGAGAAGGGGAGGGAGGGAGGGAGAGAGAGAGAGAGAGAGAGAGAGAGAGAAAAGATCATTAAAATTTTGGCTACATCTAAATTCAAGTCCAAATTCGAGTCTGCAATTTAAAGCACTTCAAGCCCAAGAGCTGAGCCCAGAAACGAGCCCTCTCAGTCAGCTGGTGTTGGACCTCACCAATCAAGCTGACACCAGCACTGCTTCAAAAGAAAGAATTCCAATAAACAAAATCATGAACCAATCAAAGGAATCATACTTACAATACTGGAAAAACGAAACAAAATCCCAAAGCCGACTAAATTGCTATCTGACCCTAAACAGAGAATATGAATTGGCTGATTATCTCTACTCTGTGGATGCAAAGCAGAGACAGATCCTTACCAAGTACAGGCTGAGTGACCACCGATTGGCAATAGAAACCGGCAGACATAAAAAGACATGGCTACCCAAAGAGGAGCGTGTATGTGGTCACTGCATGACAGGGGAGGTAGAGACAGAGATGCACTTTCTCCTTTACTGTGATAAATATTCCTCACAAAGAGATTCATTATTCACAGAAATAACTACATATTCCACATTTTTTCACAAATTTGAACCCAGAGGAAAAACTAAGAATACTCATGGGCGAAGGAGCAATGGCTCCTCTTGCAGCCAAATATGTATTTTCCTGCCATAGCCTGAGGGACACTGAATAATAACATCTGCATAGTAAACAGTAACTTACTTATTATTACTATTATTGTTATTACTATAATTATTAATGTTTACTGTAGACTGTTACCATTTTATTGTATTTATTTTTGTATTATTATTTACTACCATTTTATATTATTATTTGCTATCATTTACAATTTTGTTACAATGTATATTGTATACATTGTTGCTTTGGCAATATTGACACAATGTTTTTCATGCCAATAAAGCAGCTTGAATTTGAATTTGAATTGAAAGGAAGGAAGGAAGGAAGGAAGAAGGAAGGAAGGAAGGAAAGGAAGGAAGGAAGGAAGGAAGGAAGGAAGGAAGGAAGGAAGGAAGAGAGAGAGAGAGAGGGAGGGAGGGAGGGAGGGAGGGAGGGAGGGAGGGAGGGAGGAGGGATCAGAGGTTAGAGGGATACCCCATACATAGTGACATTACTCACCCACACTCTGCTGTGATCTAACATGTCTCCAGAATACATGACATCACTTAACATGTGACCTTATGCCCCATGTCCATCACATTTACATTAAGACAGGCCTACAGCAGAACTAGTCAAACAGACATAACTAGTCAAACAGACAGAACTAGTCAAACACACAGCACTAGTCAAACAGACAGAACTAGTCAAACAGACAGAACTAGTCAAACATGTAGAGAACAAAATGCCACTACTTTGTAACACAAAACAACATGGCTTAGGGCTTACTCTTCCAGGCTGGTCTTATTATGTAGAGAGAAACGTTTCTGTTTCAGAAGCTTGAAATACCCTGACTTTTTATGTCCCAAACCTCTTTAGGTAAGTGTATGAGATGAGGTGGTGAATAGGGAAGAAAGGATGAAGAAAGAGAGATCCTGCCTGCTTGTGGGGTGAAATAAGGGGTGAGAAGTGAAGGAGGAGGGAGAATAACTCACTGTGGCTGCAGTGTCAGGCCGTGAGTGTTGGAGCGTGAGGAGCGGCCAAGCAAAACGCTGCACAGAGTTTGAATATTGATGAGGTGAAGTACAATCCTCAAACAGCCAAATGTTCTCCTGCATTCTGATTCTCATGCACACATACCCAAAGACCCCCCCCCCTCCCACACACACACACACACACACATACCCAAAGACCCCCACACACACACACACACACACACACATCCCCAAAGACCCACACACACACACACACACACACACACACACGCATACCCAAAGACTCACACACACACACACACACACACACACACACACACACACATACCCAAAGACTCTCACACACACACACACACACACACCACACACACACACACACACACATACCCAAAGACCCACACACACACACACATACCCAAAGACTCTCACACACACACACGCACACACATCCCCAAAGACCCACACACACACACACACATACACACACACACACACACATACCCAAAGACTCTCACACACACACACACACACACACACCACACACACACACACACACACACACATACCCAAAGACCCACACACACACACACACACACACACACATACCCAAAGACCCCCCACAGACACACACACACACACACTCATACACAGACATACGCACACAAGTGAGCTCACACACAAACACACTCCCTACTTCAGGCCTGAGATGAAGACTATTGAGATCCATTTCCCTCTCTGGGAGAGATAATAAACATAACTGAATTTGGGAATTAGGATAATCCAGGGAGAGAGAGAGGGGGTGGAGGGAAGGAGGGAGGGAGAGAGAGAGGGCGGGTGGAGGGAAGGAGGGGGAGAGAGGGTAGATTGAAGGAGGGAGAGAGAGAGGGGGGGTGGAGGGAAGGAGGGAGGGAGAGAGGGGGGGTGGAGGGAAGGAGGGAGGGAGAGAGGGGGGGGTGGAGAGAAGGAGGGAGAGAGAGGGGGGGGGGTGGAGAGAAGGAGGGAGAGAGAGGGGGGTGGAGGGAAGGAGGGAGGGAGAGAGAGAGGGGGGGTGGAGAGAAGGAGGAGAGAGAGAGGGGGGGTGGAGGGAAGGAGGGAGGGAGAGAGGGCGGGTGGAGGGAAGGAGGGAGGGAGAGAGGGCAGGTGGAGGGAAGGAGGGAGGGAGAGAGAGAGCGAGGGAGGTGGAGGGAAGGAGGGAGGGAGAGAGGGCGGGTGGAGGGAAGGAGGGAGGGAGAGAGAGGGGGGGTGGAGGGAAGGAGGGAGGGAGAGAGGGCGGGTGGAGGGAAGGAGGGAGGGAGAGAGAGAGAGGGGTGGAGGGAAGAAGGGAGGGAGAGAGGGCGGGTGGAGGGAAGGAGGGAGGGAGAGAGAGAGGGGGCAGAGGGAAGGAGGGAGGGAGAGAGGGCGGGTGGAGGGAAGGAGGGAGGGAGAGAGAGGGGGGGTGGAGGGAAGGAGGGAGGGAGAGAGGGCGGTGGAGGGAAGGAGGGAGGGAGAGAGAGGGGGCAGAGGGAAGGAGGGAGGGAGAGAGGGCGGGTGGAGGGAAGGAGGGAGGGAGAGAGGGCGGGTGGAGGGAAGGAGGGAGGGAGAGAGGGCGGGTGGAGGGAAGGAGGGAGGGAGAAAGGGGGGTGGAGGGAATGAGGGAGGGAGAGAGAGCGAGGGGGATGGAGGGAAAGAGAAAGGGAGAGAGATGGGGGTGGAGAGAAGGAGGGAGGGTTGGAGAGAAAAACAGAGCGAAAGGGGGAAGAAGGAGAGAGACAAAGAGTACATTTGGAAAAGGGGCATATGTAAATGGAATGGGGAGAGTGGGTGAGAGAGCGACAGAGAGAGAGAGAAAGTGGGAAGGAGAGACATACGTGTTTGAAAGTATCTTGTTAGTTCTATCTTTCTTTTCACAACTTTTCTCATCTAACAGAAACAGTATGTTTTTCTTCCATTCCATTTCTCTTTATCTGCCCAAAGTGTTCTCTTATTATTTTCCCCGAAATGTTCCCTCTTCTCTCCCTCTCTCTTCTTTTCCTTCGCCTTGTACTCATCAACTGCACTGAATCTTTCACAGTGTAGCCATTGTGCAAAGATTAGTGTAGTCTGTGCTGTACCTCTCAACGGGAACATTGCCACAGAATCTCAGAACTAAACTGTAGTTTAGCTGAAGACATTTCTATCGAGGGGATATCCATTTCTGTTTCATGGAACAGTCTTTACAATAGATGAACTCTTCGGTCCTCTACACAGGAGAGGCCTCTGTATAAGGACGTGTGTATTCATAACAGTAAACTATTCTATAGGTCTAAGTAATGGTTTAGAGCAGAATCCCCCAGATAAGCACCTGCACCTCAAAGTTACCGGTAAATTCTGAACGGATGTCAATGGAAGATTAGTGCAATAAACATTAACATTCAAATTAACCTCCTAGTTGTTCTGATGGGTCAGTAAACATTAACATTAACCTCCTGGTTGTTCTGATGGGTCAGTAAACATTAACATTAATCTCCTAGTTGTTCTGATGGGTCAGTAAACATTAACATTAACCTCCTAGTTGTTCTGATGGGTCAGTAAACATTAACATTAACCTCCTAGTTGTTCTGATGGGTCAGTAAACATTAACATTAACCTCCTGGTTGTTCTGATGGCTCAGTGAACATTAACATTCAGCTCCTAGTTGTTCTGATGGGTCAGTAAACATTAACATTCAAATTAACCTCCTAGTTGTTCTGATGGGTCAGTAAACATTAACATTAACCTCCTGGTTGTTCTGATGGCTCAGTAAACATTAACATTCAGCTCCTAGTTGTTCTGATGGGTCAGTAAACATTAACATTAACGTTCAGCTCCTAGTTGTTCTGATGGCTCAGTAAACATTAACATTAACCTCCTAGTTGTTCTGATGGGTCAGTAAACATTAACATTCAGCTCCTAGTTGTTCTGATGGGTCAGTAAACATTAACATAAAGCTCCTAGTTGTTCTGATCTGTCAGTGAACATTAACATTAAGATTAACCTCCTAGTTGTTCTGATGGGTCAGTAAACATTAACATTCACCTCCTAGTTGTTCTGATGGGCCAGTAAACATTAACATTAATCTCCTAGTTGTTCTGATGGGTCAGTAAACATTAACATTAACCTCCTAGTTGTTCTGGTGGGTCAATGGAAGATTAGTGCAATAAACATTAACATTCAAATTAACCTCCTAGTTGTTCTGATGGGTCAGTAAACATTAACATTAACCTCCTGGTTGTTCTGATGGGTCAGTAAACATTAACATTAATCTCCTAGTTGTTCTGATGGGTCAGTAAACATTAACATTAACCTCCTAGTTGTTCTGGTGGGTCAGTAAACATTAACATTAACCTCCTAGTTGTTCTGATGGGTCAGTAAACATTAACATTAATCTCCTAGTTGTTCTGATGGGTCAGTAAACATTAACATTAAGCTCCTAGTTGTTCTGATGGGTCAGTAAACATTAACATTAACCTCCTAGTTGTTCTGATGGGTCAGTAAACATTAACATTAACCTCCTAGTTGTTCTGATGGCTCAGTAAACATTCAAATTAACCTCCTAGTTGTTCTGATGGGTCAGTAAACATTAACATTCAGCTCCTAGTTGTTCTGGTGGGTCAGTAAACATTAACATTCACCTCCTAGTTGTTCTGATGGGTCAGTAAACATTCAAATTAACCTCCTAGTTGTTCTGATGGGTCAGTAAACATTCAAATTAACCTCCTAGTTGTTCTGATGGGTCAGTAAACATTAACATTAACGTTCAGCTCCTAGTTGTTCTGATGGGTCAGTAAACATTCAAATTAACCTCCTAGTTGTTCTGATGGGTCAGTAAACATTAACATTAACCTGTCTACGATACTGGTTCCCAATTGGGAATCAACCCTCCCACGTTCAGCTGAAACGGTGGCGCATGGAACGCAAAAATATTCTTAAAAATATTTAACCTCCACACATTAACAAGTCCAATAGCTCAAATGAAAGATAAACATCTTGTTCATCTAGCCAGCAAGTCAGATTTCTAAAATGTTTTACGGCGAAAACATAGCACATGTTAACCACCACCAGACACAGCTCATTTCAATAGCCAAAACATGCAATCAACAAACGCAGGATTAAAAAATAAATCGCTCACTAACCTTTTGAAAATCTTCATCAGATGACAGTAATATGACATATTACACAGTACATATTTTTTTTTTCTCAATAATATGCCATTTATATCCATAAATGTCCATTTACAGTGAGTTCACCTTCAGAAATTACTCAAAAATGCCCGCAGGAAATCTATGTAGCGCGGCAAGATAACGTAAATAGACATCATAAACTTTGACTAAATATACATGTTCTACATATAGTTAGAAAGATACACTGCTTCTTTATGCAACCGCTGTGTTAGATTTATTTTTAACGTTACAGAAATCGCACACTATTCCATATGCTGAGACAGCGCTCAGTTCCAAGCTACATTTCCACGTAATGTTGGAGTCAACAGAAACACAGATTTAAGCATAAATATTCCCTTACCTTCGATGGTCTTCGTTCAGAATGTTCTGGAAGGCTTCATACTTACCCAATACATCGTTTGGTTTCAAGTCTTGCGTCTTTGTATTAGCTACTGCTAATAACATCAGCTGAAATGCACCCAAAACGTCCTCTGGTCCGGATAAGTTGCGCATCAAAACTTCAAAATTACACATTATATGTCGACTAAACAGGTCAAACTAAGTGCAGAAGCAAGCTTTATGATGTTTTAGACATGCAAAACAAACTTCAATTCAATCGGCCATCGTCTGCCCTTCTCTTGAGTGCTGGAAACAAAGGAATGGCTGGGACCAATTCGCGCCCATACGCACAGCCTATTCTCTCGTGGCACGCACTCATTTCACTCCCATAGGGTCAATTCTCGCGGGATTTGAACGGTTTGAAGCTCTAATGAAAGAGGACATCTAGCGGAAGAGAAAGAAAGTGTCCCCAGAATCATAGCTCGTTGGGAAGGGTGGGGGCCATGACGTCAAAGTTGCTCCAACTTTCATGGCCACAAAAACTAGTTTGGAAGAATGCCTGCCCTGTGAGTTCTGCTATACTTACAGACATAATTCCAACGGTTTTAGAATCTTTAGAGTGTTTTCTATCCAATAATAATTTTTATTTGCATATATTAACAATTTTTGACAGATTTTTTTTCCAGTTTACTAGGGGTACCCAATCTCTCCAAAGGGGGCGTATGTCTGCCATATCCTTAACAGGTTTTAACCTCCTAGTTGTTCTGATGGATCAGTAAACATTAACATTCAGCTCCTAGTTGTTCTGATGGGTCAGTAAACATTAACATAAAGCTCCTAGTTGTTCTGATCTGTCAGTGAACATTAACATTAAGATTAACCTCCTAATTGTTCTGATGGGTCAGTAAACATTAACATTCACCTCCTAGTTGTTCTGATGGCTCAGTAAACAATAACATTCAGCTCCTAGTTGTTCTGATGGGTCAGTAAACATTAACATTAACCTCCTAGTTGTTCTGATGGGTCAGTAAACATTAACATTCACCTCCTAGTTGTTCTGATGGCTCAGTAAACATTAACATTCAGCTCCGAGTTGTTCTGATTGGTCAGTAAACAATAACATTAACCTCCTAGTTGTTCTGATGGGTCAGTAAACATTAACATTCAGCTCCTAGTTGTTCTGATGGGTCAGTAAACATTAACATTCAGCTCCTAGTTGTTCTGATGGGTCAGTAAACATTAACATTCAGCTCCTAGTTGTTCTGATGGGTCAGTAAACATTAACATTCAGCTCCTAGTTGTTCTGATGGGTCAGTAAACATTAACATTCACCTCCTAGTTGTTCTGATGGCTCAGTAAACATTAACATTCAGCTCCTAGTTGTTCTGATGGGTCAGTAAACATTAACATTCAGCTCCTAGTTGTTCTGATGGGTCAGTAAACATTAACATTAACCTCCTAGTTGTTCTGATGGCTCAGTAAACATTAACCTCCTAGTTCTTCTGATGGGTCAGTAAACATTAACATTCAGCTCCTAGTTGTTCTGATGGGTCAGTAAACATTAACATTCAGCTCCTAGTTGTTCTGATGGGTCAGTAAACATTAACATTAACCTCCTAGTTGTTCGGATGGGTCAGTAAACATTAACATTAACCTCCTAGTTGTTCGGATGGCTCAGTAAACATTAACATTAACCTCCTAGTTGTTCTGATGGGTCAGTAAACATTAACATTAACCTCCTAGTTGTTCTGATGGGTCAGTAAACATTAACATTCAGCTCCTAGTTGTTCTGATGGGTCAGTAAACATTAACATTCAAATTAACCTCCTAGTTGTTCTGATGGGTCAGTAAACATTAACATTAACCTCCTGGTTTTTCTGATGGGTCAGTAAACATTAACATTCAGATCCTAGTTGTTCTGATGGCTCAGTAAACATTAACATTCAGCTCCTAGTTGTTCTGGTGGGTCAGTAAACATTAACATTAAGATTAACCTCCTAGTTGTTCTGGTGGGTCAGTAAACATTAACATTCAGCTCCTAGTTGTTCTGATGGCTCAGTAAACATTAACATTCAGCTCTTAGTTGTTCTGATGGGTCAGTAAACATTAACATTAACCTCCTAGTTGTTCTGATGGGTCAGTAAACATTAACATTCAGCTCCTAGTTGTTCTGATGGGTCAGTAAACATTAACATTCAGCTCCTAGTTGTTCTGATGGGTCAGTAAACATTAACATTCAGCTCCTAGTTGTTCTGATGGGTCAGTAAACATTAACATTCAGCTCCTAGTTGTTCTGATGGGTCAGTAAACATTAACATTCAGCTCCTAGTTGTTCTGGTGGGTCAGTAAACATTAACATTAACATTCAGCTCCTAGTTGTTCTGATGGGTCAGTAAACATTAACATTAATCTCCTAGTTGTTCTGATGGGTCAGTAAACATTAACATTCAGCTCCTAGTTGTTCTGGTGGGTCAGTAAACTTTAACATTCAGCTCCTAGTTGTTCTGATGGGTCAGTAAACATTAACATTAACCTCCTAGTTGTTCTGATGGGTCAGTAAACATTAACATTAACCTCCTAGTTGTTCTGATGGGTCAGTAAACATTAACATTAAGATTAACCTCCTAGTTGTTCTGATGGGTCAGTAAACATTAACATTCAGCTCCTAGTTGTTCTGATGGGTCAGTAAACATTAAGTTCTGATGGGTTATTCTCTGTAGATACACATTAGTGCTAAATCAAAGCCATGTTGCGCAGTCAGAGTTGAGTCTGAGTTCAGGCTGTGTGCCTGTGGGCCGGACACACACACTTGCGCGCACACACACACACACACACACACTTGCGCACACACACACAGCTTCCCAGCAGAGAGACAGTGGGAGAATGGTGCCTCTCATAACACCACTCATTTTAATCAGCAGCTCATCAAACCCAGATATTTTATACTTCAATGGATTTGTTCTGTATTTCTCTCCTTCCGTTGCTCGTTCTTTCATTTTATCACACTCCGAGGCATGGAGGTCCACCCACACAGAGACACATACTGTACACACACATACTGAACACACGCACACACCTGTGACAAAGGTCTGAGGGAGCAGGAATGCGGCACTGAGGACGTCATCGCAGTGCTGAACAAAGAACTGAGAGAACGAGTGAATACTGTTAACATCCTGAAGAAAGAGAGAGACTGGGAAAGAGAGAGAGGGAGCGAGAGAGTTAAAGAGAGAGACTTGGAAAGAGAGAGAGAGAGATAGAGAGAGAGACGGGGAAAGGGAGAGAGAGAGAGAGAGAGAAAGAGAGAGAGAGAGAGACTGGGAAAGAGAGAGAGGGAGAGAGGGAGATAGAGAGAGACTGGGAAAGAGAGAGAGAGAGAGAGAGAGAGAGAGAGAGAGAGAGAGAGAGAGAGTGGGAAAGAGAGAGGGAGAGAGAGCGAGAGAGAGAGAGATAGAGAGAGAGACTGGGAAAGAGAGAGGGAGAGAGAGAGAGGGAGAGAGAGAGAGAGAGAGGGAGAGAGAGAGACTGGGAAAAAGAGAGGGAGAGAGAGAGAGAGAGAGAGAGAGAGAGACTGGGAAAGAGAGAGAAAGAGACTGGGAAAGAGAGAGAGATAGAGAGAGAGTTAAAAGAGAGAGACTGGGAAAGAGAGAGCGACTGGGAAAGAGAGAGATAGACTGGGAAAGAGAGAGAGATAGAGAGAGAGAGAGAGAGAGTTAAAAGAGAGAGAGACTGGGAAAGAGAGAGAGACTGGGAAAGAGAGAGAGAGACTGGGAAAGAGAGAGAGAGAGAGAGAGTTAACCTTTCTGATCTCCCCATCCCGGATCCGGGATCGTGAATACAGACTCAAGCTCATTACCATAACGCAACGTTAACTATTCATGAAAATCGCAAATGAAATGAAATAAATATGCTAGCTCTCAAGCTTAGCCTTTTGTTAACAACACTGTCATCTCAGATTTTCAAAATATGCTTCTCAACCATTGCAAAACAAGCATTTGTGTAACAGTATTGATGGCTAACGTAGCATTTAGCATTAGCATTCAGCTGGCAACATTTACACAAAAAAACAGAAAAGCATTCAAAAAAATAATTTACCTTTGAAGAACTTCAGATGTTTTCAATGAGGAGACTCTCAGATAGCAAATGTTCAGTTTTTCCTGAAAGATTATTTGTTTAGGACAAATCGCTCCGTTTTCTGCGTCACGTTTAGCTATGAAAAAACCCCTGTATCCAGGATTGTGTAAATCTATCAGCAAGCTCATTAGCATAACACAACGTTAACTATTTATGAAAATCGCAAATGAAATGAAATAAATATGCCATCTCTCAAGCTTAGCCTTTTGTAAACAACACTGTCATCTCAGATTTTCAAAATATGCTTCTCAACCATAGGAAAACAATCATTTGTGTAAAAGTAGCTAGCTAGAGTTAGCATTTCGCGTTAGCATTTAGCGTTAGCATTAGCGTTAGCATCCAGCACGCAACATTAACAAAAACATAAAAGCCTTCAAATAAAATCATTTACCTTTGAAGAACTTCTGATGTTTTCAATGAGGATACTCTCAGTTAGATAGCAGATGCTCAGTTTTTCCAAAAAGATTCCTTGTGTATTAGAAATAGCTCCGTTTTATACATCACATTTGGCTACCAAAAAAAATCCATAAATTCAGTCCTCAAAACGCAAACTTTTTTCCAAATTAACTCCATAATATCGACTGAAAACATGGCAAACGTTGTTTAGAATCAATCATCAAGGTGTTTTTCACATATCTCTTCATTGATACATCGTTCTTGGACACATGCTTTCTCCCCTGAATCAAATGGTAAAGTAGAAGCAGCTGGCAATTGCGCACCGAATTCGACGCAGGACACCAGGCGGACACTTGGAAAATGTAGTCTCTTATGGTCAATCTTCCAATGATATGCCTACAAATACGTCACAATGCTGCTAAGACCTTGGGCGAACGACAGAAAGTGTAGGCTCATTCGTTGCGCAATCACATCCATATAAGGAGAGAATGGAAAACAGAGCTTCAGAAATTCTGCTAATTCCTGGGTGATGCATCATCTTGGTTTCGCCTGTAGAATGAGTTCTGGGGCACTTACAGACAAAATCTTTGCAGATTCTGAAACTTCAGAGTGTTTTCTTTCCAAAACTGTCAAGAATATGCATAGTCGAGCATCTTTTCGTGACAAAATATCGCGCTTAAAACGGGAACGTTTTTTATCCAAAAATGAAATAGCGCCCCTAGAGCTCTAACAGGTTAAAAGAGAGAGACTGGGAAAGAGAGAGAAAGAGACTGGGAAAGAGAGAGACTGGGAAAGAGAGATAGACTGGGAAAGAGAGAGATAGACTGGGAAAGAGAGAGAGATAGAGATAGAGAGAGTTAATGAGAGACAGAGAGAGTGAGAGAAAAGTGAAAAGTGCAATGTAATGTGGATAATATTTCCCATCTTGTTTGTTTTGTCTTTCATACCATGTCATGTGTCTTCTCAGTCATCTTGACACTCGTCTCCTGCCATTGCTTTAATGTATTGTTGTTCTCATTAATATTGTTGTTGTAGTTGTTGTTAATGGTAATCCCATGTCCACTACTACTATTATTCTTGCTGTTGGTCCCACCATTTATTTATATATAAATATATATATATATATATATATATATATATATATATATATATATATATATACATATTTATTTATTTATTTTTCTATATGTACATTTTGACAATGTAAGTAATAATGAACATGTCAATGAAGTCAATTTAATTGAATTGAGAAAAATTGAGAGAGAGAGAGGGAGAGAGAGAGAGAGAGAGAGAGAGAGAGAGAGAGAGAGAGAGAGAGAGAGAGAGAGAGAGAGAGAGAGAGAGAGAGAGAGAGAGAGAGAGAGAGAGAGAGAGAGAGAGAGAGAGAGGGAGAGGACACCAAACACCAAGTGGAGACTGCCTGCAGAATTTAGCAAAAATATTCTCCGTGTACAACGTAAAACACCAAATAATGCATGTGGAGCAGAATTAGGCCGATACCCGCTAATTATCAAAATCCAGAAAAGAGACGTTAAATTCTACAACCACCTAAAAGGAAGCGATTCCCAAACCTTCCATTACAAAGCCATCACCTACAGAGAGGTGAACCTGGAGAAGAGTCCCCTAAGCAAGCTTGTCCTGGGGCTCTGTTCACAAACACAAACACACCCCACAGAGCCCCAGGACAGCAGCACAATTAGACCCAACCAAATCATGAAAAAACTAAAAGAGAATTCCTTGACACATTGGAAAGAATTAACAAAAAAACAGAGCAAACTATAATGCTATTTGGCCCTAAACAGAGAGTACACCGTGGCAGAATACCTGACCACTGTGACTGAACCAAACTTAAGGAAAGCTTTGACTATATACAGACTCAGTGAGCATAGCCTTGCGATTGAGAAAGGCTGCCGTAGACAGACCTGGCTCTCAAGAGAAGACAGGCTATGTGCTCACTGCCCACAAAATGAGGTGGAAACTGAGCTGCACTTCCTAACCTCCTGCCCAATGTATGACCATATTAGAGAGACATATTTCCCTCAGATTACACAGATCCACAAAGAATCCGAAAACAGATCCAATGTTGATAAACTCCCATATCTACTGGGTGAAATACCACAGTGTGCCATCACAGCAACAAGATGTGTGACCTGTTGCCACAATAAAAGGGCGTGGCAATATTACGCATATAGACATAATATTCTATTTGAAATGTCTCTATTCCTTTGGAAGTTTTGTGAGTGTAATGTTTACTGTTAATTTTTTATGTTTGTTAACTACCTATTTCACTTGCTTTGGCATTGCAAACATATGTTTCCCATGACAACAAAGCCCTTGAATTGAATTGAGATAGAGGCAGAGAGAGAGAGAGAGAGAGAGAGAGAGAGAGAGAGAGAGATGAACTTCACTTTCCATGATGGAGATCAAGAGGAGATGTGAGTGGGCTGTTGCTACGCCTATGTTTTGACTACTGAGGTTTCACACATCTAGATGGCTTTGTGTCTGAAGGAGAGAGGGGGAAGAGGTAGATGGGGAGAGGGGGAAGAGGTAGATGGGGGAGAGAGAGGGAAGAGTTAGATGGGGGAGAGAAGGGGAAGAGGTAGATGGGGGAGAGAGAGGGAAGAGGGAGATGGGGAGAGGGGGAAGAGGTAGATGGGAAGAGGGGGAAGAGGTAGATGGGGAGAGAGGGGGAAGAGGTAGATGGGGAGAGGGGCAAGAGGTAGATGGGGAGAGGGGGAAGTGAGGGAAGAGGGAGATGGGGAGAGAGGGAAGAGGGGGAAGAGGGAGATGGGGAGAGAGGGAAGGGAGGGAAGAGAGGGGAGAGGGAGATGGGGAGAGAGGGAAGAGAGGGAAGAGGGAGATAGGGAGAGAGGGGGAAGAGGTAGATGGGGAGAGAGGGGGAAGAGGTAGATGGGGAGAGAGGGGGAAGAGGTAGATGGGGAGAGAGGGGGAAGAGGTAGACAGGGAGAGAGTGGGAAGAGGGAGATAGGGAAGAGAGGGGGAAGAGATAGAGGGGGAAGAGATAGATGGGGAAGAGAGGGGGAGGAGATAGATGGGGTAGAGAGGGGGATGAGAACAGAGAGGGGGCGAGATAGGGAAAAGAATAGAGAGGGGAAGAGGGTGAGAGGTGAAGAGGGATTTGGGGAGAAAGGGGGAAGAGGAAGATGGCGGAAAGAGGGGAGAGGGAGAGAGGGGGAAGAGGGATGTGGGAGGAGAAAGGTGGGAGGAGGATGGACAAAACAAAGAGGGTGATCGGGAGAGAGGATGGAGAGAACAGAGAGGGTGATGGAGGAGAGAGGATGGAGAGAACAGAGAGGGTGATGGAGGAGAGAGGATGGAGAGAACAGAGAGTGATGAAGGAGAGAGGATGGAGGGTGATGGAGGAGAGAGGATGGAGAGAACAGAGAGTGATGGAGGAGAGAGGATGGAGAGAACAGAGAGGGTGATGGAGGAGAGAGGATGGAGAGAACAGAGAGGGTGATGGAGGAGAGAGGATGGAGAGAACAGAGAGGGTGATGGAGGAGAGAGGATGGAGAGAACAGAGAGGGTGATGGAGGAGAGAGGATGGAGAGAACAGAGAGAGTGATGGAGGAGAGAGCATGGAGAGAACAGAGAGGGTGATGGAGGAGAGAGGATGGAGAGAACAGAGAGGGTGATTTAGGAGAGAGGATTGAGAGAACAGAGAGGGTAATGGAGGAGAGAGGATGGAGAAAACAGAGAGGGTGATGGAGGAGAGAGGATGGAGAGAACAGAGAGTGATGGAGGAGAGAGGATGGAGAGAACAGAGAGGGTGATGGAGGAGAGAGGATGGAGAGAACAGAGAGGGTGATTGAGGAGAGAGGATGGAGAGAACAGAGAGGGTGATGGAGGAAAGAGGATGGAGAAAACAGAGAGGATGATGGGGAGAAAGGATGGAGAGAACAGAGAGGGTGATGGAGGAGAGAGGATGGAGAGAACAGAGAGGGTGATGGAGGAGAGAGGATGGAGAGAACAGAGAGGGTGATGGAGGAGAGAGCATGGAGAGAACAGAGAGGGTGATGGAGGAGAGAGGATGGAGAGAACAGAGGGTGATTTAGAGAGAGGATGGAGAGAACAGAGAGGGTGATGGAGGAGAGAGGAAGGAGAGAACAGAGAGGGTGATGGAGGAGAGAGGATGGAGAGAACAGAGAGGGTGATGGAGGAGAGAGGATGGAGAGAACAGCGAGTGATGGAGGAGAGAGGGTGGAGAAAACAGAGAGGGTGATGGGGAGAAAGGATGGAGAGAACAGAGAGGGTGATGGAGGAGAGAGGATGGAGAAAACAGAGAGGGTGATGGAGGAGAGAGGATGGAGAGAACAGAGAGGGTGATGGAGGAGAGAGGATGGAGAGAGGATGGAGAGAACAGAGAGGGTGATGGAGGAGAGAGGATGGAGAGAACAGAGAGGGTGATGGAGGACAGAGGATGGAGGGAACAGAGAGGGTAATGGAGGAGAGAGGATGGAGAGAACAGAGAGGGTGATGGAGGACAGAGGATGGAGGGAACAGAGAGGGTAATGGAGGAGAGCGGATGGAGAGAACAGAGAGGGTGATGGAGGACAGAGGATGGAGGGAACAGAGAGGGTAATGGAGGAGAGAGCGAGGGGTGTCTGTTATACCTGCTGTTAATACTGGGACTGTTCCCTTCACTCTGTTATTGTAGGAACCGAGGTTAGAGTAGAGAAGCAAGTACGGAGAGGGAACATTTCATTTAGCACAGACATGGAACAGGACAGGAACAGTGTCAGAACCAGGAAACACACAACGACAAACGACAATTAATGCAGAAGCGGGGAACAGATATAGGGGAGGTAACAACACAGGTGATTGAGTCCAGGTGAGTCCAATGAATCTCTGATGCGCGTGACGAGGGAAGCAGGTGTGCGTAATGATGGTGGCATGAGTGCGTAATGCCGGGCAGCCTGGCGCCCTCGAGTGCCACGGAGGGAGAGTGGGAGCAGGCGTGACAGTACCCCCCCCCCTCTTCCTCCTATAGGGGCGCCACCCAGCGTTCCTCCTGGGCGAGCCTGACGGGCCGGCCGAGGAATGGCGCTGGACAAGCCGGCTGGGGGCGTAGAAGCCCGACGTACCGGCAAAGGCGAGGGAGCCTGGTGAACCGGCTGATTATCCGGCTGAGGCCTGATGTGGGATGGGCGCCTGCCGAGCCAACCGGGGCAAGGAAACCTCTCGAACCAGCTAGGGCATGGAAGCCTGACGAGCCAGCTAAGGCACCCCTTGTTCCATCTATCAATACACCTCGACAAACAAAAAGAGACAGAGTCATAAACTCTAGACTAACAGAAGGACAGAGACACAGGTACAGTGGCTTGGGAAAGTTTTCACCCTGCTGGAAGGTGAACCTCCGTCCCAGTCTCAAATCTCTGGAAGACTGAAACAGGTTTCCCTCAAGAATTTCCTAAGTCCCTAGAAAGGCCAAAACCTAGGAAGAAACCTAGAGAGGAACCAGGCTATGTGGGGTGGCCAGTCCTCTTCTGGCTGTGCCGGGTGGAGATTATAACAAAACATGGTCAAGATGTTCAAATATTCATAAATGACCAGCATGGTCAAATAATAATAAGGCAGAATAGTTGAAACTGGAGCAGCAGCACAGTCAGGTGGACTGGGGACAGCAAGGAGTCATCATGTCAGGTATTCCTGGGGCATGGTCCTAGGGCTCAGGTCCTCCGAGAGAAAGAAAGAAAGAGAGAATTAGAGAGAGCATATGTGGGATGGCCAGTCCTCTTCTGGCTGTGCCGGGTGGAGATTATAACAGAACATGGCCAAGATGTTCAAATGTTCATAAATGACCAGCATGGTCGAATAATAATAAGGCAGAACAGTTGAAACTGGAGCAGCAGCACAGCCAGGTGGACTGGGGACAGCAAGGAGTCATCATGTCAGGTAGTCCTGGGGCATGGTCCTAGGGCTCAGGTCCTCCGAGAGAGAGAAAGAGAGAAGGAGAGAATTAGAGAACGCACACTTAGATTCACACAGGACACCGAATAGGACAGGAGAAGTACTCCAGATATAACAAACTGACCCCAGCCCCCCGACACATAAACTACTGCAGCATAAATACTGGAGGCTGAGACAGGAGGGGTCAGAGATCCTGGTGCATGGTCTAAGGCACTGCATCGCAGTGCTAGCTGTGCCACTAGAGATCCTGGTGCATGGTCTAAGGCACTGCATCGCAGTGCTAGCTGTGCCACTAGAGATCCTGGTGCATGGTCTAAGGCACTGCATCGCAGTGCTAGCTGTGCCACTAGAGATCATGGTTCAAGTCCAGGCTCTGTTGCAGCCGGCCACAACCGGGAGACCCATGGAGCGGTGCACAATTGGCCCAGCGTCGACCGGGTTAGTGGAGGGTTTGGCCCAGCGTCGACCGGGTTAGTGGAGGGTTTGGCCCAGCGTCGACCGGGTTAGTGGAGGGTTTGGCCCAGCGTCGACCGGGTTAGTGGAGGGTTTGGCCCAGCGTCGACCGGGTTAGTGGAGGGTTTGGCCCAGCGTCGACCGGGTTAGTGGAGGGTTTGGCCCAGCGTCGACCGGGTTAGTGGAGGGTTTGGCCCAGCGTCGACCGGGTTAGTGGAGGGTTTGGCCCAGCGTCGACCGGGTTAGTGGGGGTTTGGCCCAGCGTTGACCGGGTTAGTGGAGGGTTTGGCCCAACTTCGACCGGGTTAGTGGAGGGTTTGGCCGGCAGGGATGTTCTTGTCTCATCGCGCACTAGCGACTCATGTGGTGGGCCACATGACAATGTCCTCCGACACATTGGTGCGGCTGGCTTCCGGGTTAAGCGGGCGTTGTGTCAAGAAGCAGTGCGGCTTGACTGGGTCTTGTTTTGGAGGACGCACGGCTCTCGACCTTCACCTCTCCCGAGTCCGTACGGGAGTTGCACCGATGGGACAAGACTGTAACTACCAGTTGGGGAGAAAAAGGGCAAAAATATATATATATAAACTTCCACGTCAGGACTGCTCAATAAAATAAAATAAATTAAAAACGATTATATTGTCATCTATTCCAGTTCACCCAATTCTTCCATTTCAATGCAACTTATTAAGGTCCGTTCTGTCGGAGATTATATTACTGAACATGTATTATATTTATATTTATCTGTGGATGCATTAGATACATCTACATATTGTACACAATGAATCTCACCAGAATCCCTTTCAATATTAGATTGGATAAATGTCAATGTCTTAGTGTCAATATGTTTCATGCTTATGGGGACTGCCTACATTAATTGATGTAATGAGTGACCATGTCTACTCCGTCTGAGCTACCGGTGAACACGTGCCTGTATCCTGTTCAACGCCATTGTGGAGATCTCAGCATCACCATGACAACGGTGGAACTGCTTGACCTTCTGACCTGTGTCCACCAGCCAACAGATCACTGAGGAGCCAGAGTCACTGCTGATCCCCTGAGAGACAGCGATGGGGGAGAGGGGGAGAGAGAGAGAAAGAGAGAGAAGAGAGATAGAGAAGAGAGAGGGGGGAGGGGAGGGAGAGGGTGGTTGGGGAGAGAGAGAGATAGGTGGGGAGAGAAGGATAGAGAAAGGAGAGAGAGAGGCAGGGGTGGGAAGAGAGAGAGAAAGAGATGGGTGAGAGACAGACAGAGAGAGAAAGCATGTAGGTGTAGATGACTGTGTTCCTGTGTGTGTACCTTTCTGAACAGGCTCTTATAGAGGAAGCATGTGACAGGGTTCTCATGGCTGGTGACTCACCTGCGGAGGAGCTGTCATGCCCTGATCGGTTTCACCTGTCTTTGTGATTGTCTCCACCCACCTCCAGGTGTCTCCTGTTTTCTCTGTTTTTTCTGACCTGTTCACTGAACCCCTGCCTGTTCTGACCTCGAGCCTGACTATTTCCTGGTACTGTTTGGACTCTGACCTGGTTTATGAACTCTCGCCTGTCCCCGACCTGGCATTTGTCTACCCCTTTTGGTATTAATAAATATCGGAGCTCAACCATCTGCCTCCTGTGTCTGCATTTGGGTCTCGCCTTGTGCCCTCACAGGAGCAGACTGTCGAAGGAGAAGACGAAGAAGAGAAGAGAGAAGAAGAGGAGGCGTGAACTCTGTCTGGAGTAAGATGGCAGCAATACGCTGAATAATGACCAGACACATCCCACAACCTGAGAAATGAGAGGGAAAGTTGTCTTAAAGTCTTCAACATAAAAAAATAAGTCTATGCCAAAATCTTTATATTTTATTTTAGATTAAGGCCTGCATGTTTAATCTAATGCATATGTCTATGACACATACTGTAACAACATTACAATACTACACACAGTCTCCACTTCTTCTTCTTCTTCTCTCTCTCACCTTGTCCCTGGAGAAGCTGATCAGCTGTTTATTGCCCAGTGAAGCGTAACACTGCTCATGTGACTTCTGAGTACACCCACTTGGTTTAGAGATCACATAGGGTTTCCACAGCAACACCTTGTTGTTACAACCAATGAGAAGTAAGGATAGATATTAGAAAATGGGAGGAGTTCTGAGTACCTGTCAGATTCATCCCAGGACAGCTGTGACTCTGAGGAAGGCGGCGCCTCCCTCCAGCCAATCACCATGCTGCTGTGGGGGGCTGGTGCTGCACGACACCAACGCCTCCAGACAGCCCAGGAAACGCACTGCCGGAAACAGGAAGTAGACTAGTAGGATGAGGTCACCCCTAAACATTGATCTAAGGTCAGTATATCATATATAGAGGTGAGGAAAGTGAAAGGGAGAGGGATGAGGAGAGAGAGAGAGATTGCGAGAGAGAGGATGACGGTGAGGAGGGAGAGGAGGGAAAGGAGGAAGATAAGTTAGATTAGTTGCAACGAGCGGATAAGTAGCAAGATATCTCGACAAAGCTGCCCTACATACAGAGAGCATCAATGTTTGTTTTTTTGTGGCTGAGACACACACACACACACACACACGTTTACTGTCAGACCCCGTGTGTAATTACAGGAACAGGAGGGGTGACGAAAGCGTCAAATGAGCATCATCAAACAGAATCTGATTCTCTCCATAGTGGGTCCATAGTGGGTCCCAGGCAGGGTTCAGCTGGAGCTTGTGCTCTGTCAGAAGTCATGAGGCATCAATCTCTCTATCCATCTTTCATCTCTCCCTCCCTTTCTGACCCTTTCCTTTTCTCCTTTCCTCTCTCTCTATCTCTCTCTCTCTCTCTCCCCCTTTTCCAAATGTCCTCTCACTTCCCGCCCTTCTGTTCTATCCCCGCCCCCTCTCTCTCTCTGTCTCTCTCTGTCTCTCTCTCTCTCCCCCCACATCTCTCTCCCCCTTTTTCAAATGTCCTCTCACTTCCCGCCGTTCTGTTCTATCCCTGCTCCCGCTCTCTCTCTCTCTCTCTCTCTCTCTCTCTCTCTGTTAACAATGCCAAAGCAAGTCAAGTAGATAATAAACAAAAGTGAAAAAACTATGAACATTTACATTACACTCACAAAGGTCCCAAAAGAGTAAAGACATTTCAAATGTCATATTATGTCCAAATAGTTATTTGTGTGTCTGTGTCTAAAGGGTAATATGTGACTGGCCAGCTTAAATCAGTCTCACGTAGGAAAATTTTTAATAGTTTTTTATACATTGGAGATAAGCAGAGACTCAGAGCTACAAAATGGTAGATCATACACTGCATGTTTGAGGAACAACGGGGGTAAAAATTCTGCTTTGAAAGTTGATAAACTTGTATAACACACTTTTGAGAAAAGAGCCTTTGAATGTTTTGGTACCTACTGGGGAGCTCTTCTTTTGTCTACACCCATTCAGCATTGTTCACACCCTCTTAAGCTTTAGCCCCACCCATCTCTTTAAGGATTCACATGTGAGGTCATGTAGTAAACAGTGAGTAGTGTAATACAGATGAAGACTTACAGTGGTAGTAGCCTACAATAGGAACAATTCCAGCTAAACAGAAAGTGTCCAGACAAAAAACATTGAAGAAATATTAGATGCCGCTTGCCCAGACACACTTGTCTAATGGGTCATGTGAAAGAAATGCTACAACCCCCAGCCACATCCAGTGCTGGAAAAAGTACTAAATTGTCATACTTGAGTAAAAGTATAAATAATTTCAAATGCCTTATATTAAACCAGCACAATTGTATTTATTTTTATTTTTTTTACATTTGATGGATAGCCAGGGGCACAATGTACTTAAGTATCAAAAGTAAAAGTAAAAATATAAACCATTTCAAATTCCTTATATTAAGCAAACCAGATGTCGTTTTTTTATTTGTTATTGACGGATAGCCAGGGGCACACTTCCACACATAATTTACACACAAAGCAGTTGTGTTTTGTGAGTCTGCTGGATCAAATGCAGTAGGGATGACCAGGGATGTTCTCTTGATAAGTGTGTGAATTGGACAATTGTCCTGTCGAAACGTAACGAGTACTTTTGGGTGTCAATGAAAATGTATGGAGTAAAATGTACATTATTTTCTTTAGGAATGTAGTGTAGTGTCACATATCCCTCTCCGGCCTCTAGGGCATCAGTCTGCTGATCATCCCACACACCTGTCTCCATCGTCTTGCGCACCTGCTCCTCATGACACTCACCTGGACGCCATCACCTTAATATATACCAACGACCTTCCCTATGCCAATGGTTGAATCTCAAGCTACTATATTTGCAGATGATATTACAATTTATGCAGCAAGACAATCGGTTCAACAGGTACAGCAAGCTTTACAAGGAGATTTGGAGAATATCAGGGAGTGGGTTTGCCAAAACAAACTTGCTTTAAACACCAAGAAAACCAAAGTTATGTTGGTCTGTTGAACTAGGAAAAGGCCAAAACAGCATGGGATACAATTACAGTGCCTTGCGAAAGTATTCGGCCCCCTTGAACTTTGCGACCTTTTGCCACATTTCAGGCTTCAAACATAAAGATATAAAACTGTATTTTTTTGTGAAGAATCAACAACAAGTGGGACACAATCATGAAGTGGAACGACATTTATTGGATATTTCAAACTTTTTTAACAAATCAAAAACTGAAAAATTGGGCGTGCAAAATTATTCAGCCCCTTTACTTTCAGTGCAGCAAACTCTCTCCAGAAGTTCAGTGAGGATCTCTGAATGATCCAATGTTGACCTAAATGACTAATGATGATAAATACAATCCACCTGTGTGTAATCAAGTCTCCGTATAAATGCACCTGCACTGTGATAGTCTCAGAGGTCCGTTAAAAGCGCAGAGAGCATCATGAAGAACAAGGAACACACCAGGCAGGTCCGAGATACTGTTGTGAAGAAGTTTAAAGCCGGATTTGGATACAAAAATTTCCCAAGCTTTAAACATCCCAAGGAGCACTGTGCAAGCGATAATATTGAAATGGAAGGAGTATCAGACCACTGCAAATCTACCAAGACCTGGCCGTCCCTCTAAACTTTCAGCTCATACAAGGAGAAGACTGATCAGAGATGCAGCCAAGAGGCCCATGATCACTCTGGATGAACTGCAGAGATCTACAGCTGAGGTGGGAGACTCTGTCCATAGGACAACAATCAGTCGTATATTGCACAAATCTGGCCTTTATGGAAGAGTGGCAAGAAAAAAGCCATTTCTTAGATATATCCATAAAAAGTGTAGGTTAAAGTTTGCCACAAGCCACCTGGGAGACACACCAAACGTGGAAGAAGGTGCTCTGGTCAGATGAAACCAAAATTGAACTTTTTGGCAACAATGCAAAATGTTATGTTTGGCGTAAAAGCAACACACCATCCCCACTGTCAAACATGGTGGTGACAGCATCATGGTTTGGGCCTGCTTTTCTTCAGCAGGGACAGGGAAGATGGTTAAAATTGATGGGAAGATGGATGGAGCCAAATACAGGACCATTCTGGAAGAAAACCTGATGTAGTCTGCAAAAGACCTGAGACTGGGACGGAGATTTGTCTTCCAACAAGACAATGCTCCAGAACATAAAGCAAAATCTACAATGGAATGGTTCAAAAATAAACATATCCAGGTGTTAGAATGGCCAAGTCAAAGTCCAGACCTGAATCCAATCGAGAATCTGTGGAATGAACTGAAAACAGCTGTTCACAAATGCTCTCCATCCAACCTCACTGAGCTCGAGCTGTTTTGCAAGGAGGAATGGGAAAAAATGTCAGTCTCTCGATGTGCAAAACAGATAGAGACATACCCCAAGCGACTTACAGCTGTAATCGCAGCAAAAGGGGGCGCTACAAAGTATTAACTTAAGGGGGCTGAATAATTTTGCACGCCCAATTTTTCAGTTTTTCATTTGTTAAAAAAGTTTGAAATATCCAATAAATGTCGTTCCACTTCATGATTGTGTCCCACTTGTTGTTGATTCTTCACAAAAAAATACAGTTTTATATATTTATGTTTGAAGCCTGAAATGTGGCAAAAGGTCGCAAAGTTCAAGGGGGCCGAATACTTTCGCAAGGCACTGTAAGTATGGGAGGAGTACAAATTGAAGAAGTGGCAGAAACCAAACTACTGGGAGTGCAGCTAGACAACTGCTTATCATGGTCGTCTCAAATAACTAATCTATGTAAAAAAATATTATAACAGCATGCACAATCAGAAGGATAGCTAAATATTTACCAGGGAAAATCCTTCAGCAAATAACACAGGCATTGGTTGAGAGTCAAGTGAACTATTGTTCTGTGGTCTGGGGAAATGCATCATTAAGTGACGTTAGGAGGCTGCAGAATGCACAGAATAAAGCAGCAAGGATTGTTTTAAGGCGGAGATATGGTTCTTCTGTTGCAGTCATGCGCAGTGTTCTTGGTTGGTCATCAATCAACAAGGTAATTGAAAAAAACATGCTTATTTTATTTCATAATATACATCATTTAAAACGGCCAAGTTCTATTCACAACGGTATTCAGTTGGTAAGAGACAGACATTCCCTAGATACTAGGAATAGATTGTCCAACATCTATGTGTTATCCAGACAGAAAAGAGAAATAAGCAAAAGAACATTTAGATTTAGAGCAATAAAGAAATGGAATAAATTAACTGAGCAAACTAGAAACCTTTTAATATATAAATTTAAACATTATTTTAAAACAATTTAAATATAGTATATAGAAATGTTGTGGGACTATAGTAGATGAAGAATCAATCTTTTTTAGATTGAGTATTTATTGTGTCATTATGTTAGTATATTATGTATGTTTGTAATAGTGTGTTATATGTGAAAGTGTGTTTGTATTATAAATTGTATTTTAATGTTAAGGACTCTTGGAAGATTAGTCCTAATGGGGACTAAAAGAGATCCTAATAAAATCGAATCAAATCAAATCAAAATCACCTCCTTGATTATCTTCCCTATATCTGTATATCTATATCTGTATATCTATATCTGTATATCTATATCTGTATGTCTATATCTGTCACTCCCCTTGGCTCTTTCCTCAGGTGTTTCTGTTTCAGTTTCCTGTCTGTGCGTTGTTGTTCGTGTTTCATGTTTTGGTCATTAAATGATGCACTTCCCGACTCCCACTCGTTACATGTAGTAAAAGTTGCCAAAAATATAAATAGTAATGTACAGATAGTACGAAAAACGACGTAACTTTTTATGGCCTGCAGGGGCTGTATTGAGTAGCTTGGATGAAAAGGTGCCCATTGTAAACGGCCAGCTCCTCACTCTCAGTTGCTAGTATATGCATATTATTATTAGTATTTGATAGAAAACACTCTGAAGTTTCTAAAACTGTTTGAATTACGTCTGTGAGTATAACAGAACTCATATAGCAGGCAAAAACCTGAGAAATTCCACTTCCTGTTTTTTTTCTGTGGGTGGCAGATCTTCAACCAAACTCTCATTGAAATTACAGCGATTTATGGATGAGTTTTCACTTCATACGCCTTCCACTAGATGTCAGCAATCAATAGAACTTTGTCTGATGACTCTAATGTGAAGGGGGGTCGAATGACACAGGAAATAGTCCCCACTGCCACGAGTTGACCATGCATTCATTATGCGTGTCCACAGGGGAAGCACCTGCGTTCCACCGCTCATTCTAATTCTCTGGAACGTTATTCAAGATATACAGTGCCTTGCGAAAGTATTCGGCCCCCTTGAACTTTGCGACCTTTTGCCACATTTCAGGCTTCAAACATAAAGATATAAAACTGTATTTTTTTGTGAAGAATCAACAACAAGTGGGACACAATCATGAAGTGGAACGACATTTATTGGATATTTCAAACTTTTTTAACAAATCAAAAACTGAAAAATTGGGCGTGCAAAATTATTCAGCCCCCTTAAGTTAATACTTTGTAGCGCCACCTTTTGCTGCGATTACAGCTGTAAGTCGCTTGGGGTATGTCTCTATCAGTTTTGCACATCGAGAGACTGAATTTTTTCCCCATTCCTCCTTGCAAAACAGCTTGAGCTCAGTGAGGTTGGATGGAGAGCATTTGTGAACAGCAGTTTTCAGTTCTTTCCACAGATTCTTGATTGGATTCAGGTCTGGACTTTGACTTGGTCATTCTAACACCTGGATCTGTTTATTTTTGAACCATTCCATTGTAGATTTTGCTTTATGTTTTGGATCATTGTCTTGTTGGAAGACAAATCTCTGTCCCAGTCTCAGGTCTTTTGCAGACTCCATCAGGTTTTCTTCCAGAATGGTCCTGTATTTGGCTCCATCCATCTTCCCATCAATTTTAACCATCTTCCCTGTCCCTGCTGAAGAAAAGCAGGCCCAAACCATGATGCTGCCACCACTATGTTTGACAGTGGGGATGGTGTGTTCAGCTGTGTTGCTTTTACGCCAAACATAACGTTTTGCATTGTTGCCAAAAAGTTCAATTTTGGTTTCATCTGACCAGAGCACCTTCTTCCACATGTTTGGTGTGTCTCCCAGGTGGCTTGTGGCAAACTTTAAACAACACTTTTTATGGATATCTTTAAGAAATTGCTTTTTTCTTGCCACTCTTCCATAAAGGCCAGATTTGTGCAATATACGACTGATTGTTGTCCTATGGACAGAGTCTCCCACCTCAGCTGTAGATCTCTGCAGTTCATCCAGAGTGATCATGGGCCTCTTGGCTGCATCTCTGATCAGTCTTCTCCTTGTATGAGCTGAAAGTTTAGAGGGACGGCCAGGTCTTGGTAGATTTGCAGTGGTCTGATACTCCTTCCATTTCAATATTATCGCTTGCACAGTGCTCCTTGGGATGTTTAAAGCTTGGGAAATCTTTTTGTATCCAAATCCGGCTTTAATCTTCTTCACAACAGTATCTCGGACCTGCCTGGTGTGTTCCTTGTTCTTCATGATGCTCTCTGCGCTTTTAACGGACCTCTGAGACTATCACAGTGCAGGTGCATTTATACGGAGACTTGATTACACACAGGTGGATTGTATTTATCATCATTAGTCATTTAGGTCAACATTGGATCATTCAGAGATCCTCACTGAACTTCTGGAGAGAGTTTGCTGCACTGAAAGTAAAGGGGCTGAATAATTTTGCACGCCCAATTTTTCAGTTTTTGATTTGTTAAAAAAGTTTGAAATATCCAATAAATGTCGTTCCACTTCATGATTGTGTCCCACTTGTTGTTGATTCTTCACAAAAAAATACAGTTTTATATCTTTATGTTTGAAGCCTGAAATGTGGCAAAAGGTCGCAAAGTTCAAGGGGGCCGAATACTTTCGCAAGGCACTGTATACACTATACATCCCATAATGACACAGTGACATGTTTTTAGAAATGACTGCTAATTTATTGAAATTATTATTCTGTTTCTTTTTTTTTTGTTTTGATAAACTCTCCTGTCCTTAACAATTACAAGCATACCCATAACATGATGCAGCCACCACTATGCTTGAAAACGTGGTACTTTTGTAATGTGTTTTATTGGATTTTCCCCAAACATAACGTTTTGTATTCAAGACAAAAACGTTAATTGTTTTCCAGTATTGCTTCAGTGCCTTGTTGCAAACCGGATGCACGTTTAGGAATAGTGTTGTTCTGTACAGGCTTCCTTCTTTTCACTCTGTCATTTAGGTTAGTATTATGGAGTAACTACAATGTTGAAAACTATCACAGCCGTTAAACTGTTTTCAAGTCAGTAGAGAACTGGGGAGTTTTTCCAGAACAAAAACCGAAAGGGAAATCACTGCGTTAATGAGTTAAGCAAAATCCTAGAGAGAAACCTGCTTTCCACCAGACGCTGGAAGAGGAATTAACCTTCCAGCACCTTCCAGCAGGACAACAACATAAAACACAAGGCAAATTTACGCTGGTGTTGCTTATCAAGAAGACAGGGAATGTTCTCAGAGTTGCAGAGTTACAGTTTGGACTTAAAATCTACTTGAAAATCTGGCAAAACCTGAAAATTGTTGTCTAGCAATGATCAACAACCAATGTGAAGAATTTTGTAAAAGAATAATGAGCAAATGTTGCACAATCCTGATGTGTGTCTTAGAGACTTACTCGGACTCTCAGCTGTAATCTCTGCCAAAGCTTCTACAAAGTATTGACTCTGGTATGAATACTTATGTAAAAGAGATTTCTGTATTTCATTTCCAATAAATTTGCAAAAAATGTCTAAACCTGTTTACATACAAAGTGTTGCCATCGATTCCTTGTAGACGCCACACTGCTGCTTTTGTCACATGGGATGGCAGCAGCTTTCCACCAAACTGTTTGTGTCCTGGGTGGTGTCCTGCTATTGCATTAAACTCTGCGTAGTTGTTGATGAAGGTCACCACCCACAGTCCTCATGTTTCAGGTGTAACCAGCCTTGGGGTCTTTTGTTTAGACATGCAACGTTAACATTAGGTAGCTAAAACAATGAACTAAAATCCCAATCCATAGAGTAACGTTAGCAACTCAGCCATCTAACCTCCGCTAACGTTAGCTAGCTAACAGCAAGCTTTAACTTGTTTTGTTTTTTGTTTAAACTTTTTTTAACCTAAATCAAGGATTTCCTCATCGAAATGTTGTGCTCAAAAGGCTCTCCTGTGAAGTTGTGACTTGTGACATACATCTAGTTTCCTGAATTTATTGACATATGTGTCTCTAATATAGTCATACATTTGGCAGGAGGTTAGGAAGTGCAACTCAGTTTCCACCTCATTTTGTGGGCAGTGTGCACATAGCCTGTCTTCTTTTGAGAGCCAGGTCTGCAACCACAGCATTTCTCAATAGCAAGGCTATGCTCACTGAGTCTGTACATAGTCAAAGCTTTCCTTAAGTTTGGGTCAGTCACAGTAGTCAGGTATTCTGCCACTGTGTACTCTCTGCTTAGGGCAAAATCATATCCTAGTTTGCTCTGTTCTTTCCAATGTGTCAAGTAATTATCATTTTGTTTTCTCATGATTTGGTTGGGTCTAATTGTGTTGCTGTCCTGGGGCTCTGTGGGGTCTGTTTCTGTTTGTGAACAGAGCCCCAGGACCAGCTTAATTAGGAGACTCTTCTCCAGATTAATCTCTCTGTGGGTGATGGCTTTCTTCAGGGGGGGTTTTGAATTGCTTCCTTTTAGATGGTTGTAGAATTTAACGGCTCTTTTCTGGTTTTTAATAATTAGTGGGTATCAGCCTAATTCTGCTCTGCATGCATTTATTTGGTGTTTTACGTTGTACACGGAGGATATTTTTGAAGAAAACTGCATGCAGAGTCTCAATTTGGTGTTTGTCTCATTTTGTGAATTATTGGTTGGTGAGCAGACCCAAGACCTCACAACCATAAAATGCACTGAGTTCTATAACTGAATCAAGTATTTTTAGCCAGATCCTAATTGTTATGTTGAATTTTATGTTCCTTTTGATGGCATAGAAGGCCAGCTTTGTGGAAGTTACCTGTGGAGCAGATGTTTAGGCCGAGGTATGTATAGTTTTTTGCCTTGTCTCTCAGATCGTTCACAGCTTTATGGAAGTTACGTGTGGAGCAGATGTTTAGGCCGAGGTATGTATAGTTTTTTGTGTGCTCTAGGGTAACGGTGTCTTGCTGGAATTTGTATTTGTGGTGCTGGTGACTGGACCTTTTCTGGAACACCATTATTTTTGTCTTCCTGATATTTACTGTCAGGGCCCAAGTCTGACAGAATCTGTGCAAAAGATCTAGGTGCTGCTGTAGGCTCTCAGTGGTTGGGGACAGAAGTACCAGATCATCAGCAAACAGTGGACATTTGACTTCAGATTCTAGTAGGTTGAGGCCGGGTGCTGCAGACTGTTCTAGTGCCCTCACCAAGTCGTTGATATATATGTTGTAGAGGGTGGGGCTTAAGCTGCATCCTTGTCTCACCCCACGGCCCTGTGTAAAGAAATGTGTTTGTTTTTAACCGCACACTGTTGTTTGTGTACATGGATTTCATAATGTCGCATGTTTTCCCCAACATCACTTTCCATCAATTTGTATAGCAGACCATAATGCCAAATTGAGTCAACAGATTTCTTTTTAAATCAACAAAACATGAGAAGAGTTTGCCTTTTTTTTTGGTTGGTTTGTTTGCTTGTTTGTCAATTAGGGTGTGCAGGGTGAATACGTGGTCTGTTGTACGGTAATTTGGAAAAAATACAATTTGACATTTGCTCATTACATTGTTTTCACTGAGGAAATGTATGAGTCCACTGTTAATGATAATGCAGAGGATTTAATGAAGGTTGCTGTTGACACATGTCCCACGGTAGTTATTTGGATCAAATTTGCTCCATTTTTGTGGATTGAGGTGATCAGTCCTTGTTTGCAAATGTTGGGGAAGATGCCAGAACTAAGGATGATGTTAAAGAGTTTAAGTGTAGCCAATTGGAATTTGTGGTCTGTATATTTTATCATTTCATTCAGGATACCATCAACACCACAGTCCTTTTTGGGTTGGAGGGTTTGTATTTTGTCCTATAGTTAATTCAATGTAATTGGAGAATCCTGCGGGTTCTGGTAGTCTTTAACCTCTCTGGGGTAGGCGGGACGCTTGCGTCCCACATGGCCAATAGCCAGGGAAAATGCAGAGCGCCAAATTCAAATACATTTCTATAAAAATCAAACTTTCATTAAATTACACATGCAAGATAGCAAATTAAAGCTACACGCATTGTGAATCCAGCCAACATGTCAGATTTCAAAAAGGCTTTTCGGCGAAAGCATAAGATGCTATTATCTAATGATAGCAAAACAGTAAGAGAGAGTAGCATATTTCAACTCTGCAGGCACCACACAAAACGCAGAAATAAAATATAAATCATGCCTTACCTTTGACAAGCTTCTTTTGTTGGCACTCCAATATGTCCCATAAACATCACAAATGGTCCTTTTGTTCAATTAATTCCGTCCATATATATCCAAAATGTCCATTTATTTGGCGCGTTTGATCCAGAAAAACACCAGTTCCAACTTACGCAACGTCGCTACAAAATATCTCAAAAGTTGTCTGTAAACATTGCCAAAACATTTCAAACTACTTTTGTAATACAACTTTAGGTATTTCTAAACGTATATAATCGATCAAATTGCAGACGGGATGATCTGTGTTCAATACAGGAGGAAAACAAACTGACGCTACTTTTCTGGTTACGCGCCTCTATCAAAAGGTACACATGAAGTGATGTTCGTTCTGGGCTATGGTACTTCTTCATTACACAAAGGAAAAACCTCAACCAATTTCTACAAACTGGTGACATCAAGTGGAAGCGGTAGGAACTGCAGGGAAGTCGATTAGAATTCTGGATTCTGAAACCATATTGAAAAGACAGTGACTTAAAAAAAAAGAAAGAATCTGAATGGTTTGTCCTCGGGGATTTACCTGCTAAATAAGTTCTGTTATACTCACAGACATGATTCAAACAGTTTTAGAAACTTCAGAGTGTTTTCAATCCAATACTAATAATAATATGCATATATTAGGATCTGGGACAGAGTAGGAGGCAGTTCAGTTTGGGCACGCTATTTATCCAAAAGTGAAAATGCTGCCCCCTACCCCAAACAGGTTAATAGTTGATTCTAAGATTTGTTTTAATCATGTAAATGTTTTTGCTGTTTGTTCTTTGTTAAAGAGTTTGGAGAAGTGGTTTACCCATACATCTCCATTTTGGATAGATAACTCTTCGTGTTGTTTGTTTAGTGTTTTCCAATTTTCCCAGAAGCATTTAGAGTCTATGGATTCTTTGGTTATAATGAACTGATTTCTGACGTGCTGTTCCTTCTTTATCCGTAGTGTATTTCTGTATTGTTTTAGTGATTCACCATAGTGAAGGCATTGGTTTTCTGGGTCTCTATGTTTTTGCTCTCTCTCACACATCTGCCTGCAGATACACCCCCATGTCTAATCATCAACAGTCACTGTTTCTGCAGGGGGATGAACTTCAAAAGAACACCACTTTTCACCCCAGAGGTACACACACACACAGATATATATATATACACACACACAGACACACAAGCATGCACAGATGCACACAGGCACACACACACACACACACACACACACACATCCTGACTGTAAAATTTCAATTAGCCAGTCCTTTTTATGTTCCCCTGTCAGCTCCTCTGTTCCCATTTGTTAATTATTTTTGTTTTCATATTTGTTGTGTTTGTTTATCTTTTGTTCTTGTTCTCCCCCCACGTGAGGACGACCCCCCTCAGCAGGGCTTTGTGTGGGTGTGTTTAACTACACTTGTAGGGACCAGAAACGTGCGAGAGTGTGTTTAATAAAGGGTGACAGGCTATATCCTGAATCAGCTAACTGGTCATCTGTCTTCACATCAAATGTTATTCATCACATTTCATAAACAACAGGTGTAGACTAATAGGGAAATGCTTGCTTACTTACTTACGGGCCCGTCACAACAATGCAGAGAGAAAAGAGAGAAAGAAATACACAAAGAATAAATACACAATAAGTTATAATTATAATCTGATTATTATTAATCTGGTTATAATCTGATACACACGGGGTAGCAGTATAATTTGGCTATATTCTGATACACACGGGGTAGCAGTATAATTTGGTTATAATCTGATACACACGGGGTAGCAGTATAATTTGGCTATATTCTGATACACACGGGGTAGCAGTATAATTTGGCTATATTCTGATACACACGGGGTAGCAGTATAATTTCGCTATATTCTGATACACACGGGGTAGCAGTACTGAGTCAATGTGCAAGGGTATGAGGTAATTAAGGTAGATATGTACATATACGGTGCATTCGAAAAGTATTCAGACCCCTTGGCTTTTTCCACATTTTATTACATAACATTCTAAAATGGATTAAATAACAACATTTCCTCATCAATCTACATACAATACCCCATCATGAAGAACCGAAAACCAGTTTTTAGAAATGTTTGCAAATTTGTAAAATATCAAAAACAGAAATACATTATTTACATAAGTATTCAGACCCTTTGCAATGAGGTTTGGGAAGTGAGCCCAGGTGCATCCTGTTTCCATTGATCATCCTTGAGATGTTTCTACAACTTGATTGGAGTCCAGCTGTGGTAAATTCAATTGACTAGAAATTATTTGGAAAGGCACACACCTGTCTATGTAAGGTCCCACAGTTGACAATGCATGTCAGAGCAAAAACCAAGCCATGGGGGTCGAAGGAATTGTCCGTAGAGTGCCAAGATGATTGGGTCGAGGCACAGATCTGGTGAAGGGTACTAAAACATTTCTGCAGCACTGAAGGTCTCCAAGAACACAGTGGCCTCCATCATTTTTAAATGGAAGAAGTTTGGAACCACCAAGACTCTTCCTAGAGCTGGCCACCCAGCCACACTGAGCAATCGGGGTGGATGGGCCTTGGTCAGAGAGGTGACCAAGAACCAGATGGTCACTCTGACAGAGCTCCAGAGTTCCTCTGTGGAGTTGGGAGAACCTTCCAGAAGGACAACCATCTCTGCAGCACTCCACCAATAAGGCATTTATGGTAGAGTGCCCAGACGGAAGCCACTCCTCAGTAAAAGGCACATGACATCCCGCCTGGAGTTTGCCAAAAGGCACCTAAAGGACTCTCAAACCATGAGAAACAAGATTCTCTGGTCTGATGACCTGAATGCCAAGCGTCACATCTGGAGGAAACCTGGCACCATCCCTACGGTGAAGCATGCTGGTGGCACCATCCCTACGGTGAAGCATGGTGGTGGCAGCATCATGCTGTGGGGATGTTTTTTTCAGCAGCAGAGACTGGGAGACTAGTAAGGATCGAGGGAAAGATGAACAGAGCAAAGTACAGAGAGATCTGTAATGAAAACCTGTTCCAGAGAACTCAGGACCCCAGACTGGGGCAAAGGTTCACCTTCCAACAGGACAACGATCCTAAGCACACAGCCAAGACAACGCAGGAGTGGCTTCGAGAGAAGTCTCTGAATGTCCTTGAGTGTCCCAGCCAGAGCCCGGACTTGAACCCAATCGAACATCGTTGGAGAGAACTGAAAATAGCTGTGCAGCGACGCTCCCCATTCAACCTGACAGAGCTTGAGAGGATCTGCAGAGAAGAGTGGGAGAAACTCCTCAAATACAGGTGTGCCAAGCTTGTAGCGTCATACCCAAGAAGACTCGAGGCTGTAATCATTGCCAAAGGTGCTTCAACAAAGTACTGACTAAAGGGTCTGAATAATTATGTAAAGGTCATATTTCATTTTTTCCCAGCTTTTTTGTTGTTGTTTGTATACATTTTGAATCGATTTTTGAATAAGGCTGTAAGGTAAAGCTGTTCAGGGTCCTGTTGGTTCCAGACCTGGTGCATCGGTACCGCTTGCCGTGCGGTACCAGAGAGAACAGTCTTTGGGTGGCTGGAGCCTTCTCTCTCTTCTCTCTGTGAATGTGTAATTGGTGACTAGGAGCATGAGGGGTCCTGTGGAGACACTGCAGAACCTGTGACCAGGTGCTAAGGTGAGTGTGTTTGTCACGGACCAACGTTCAGGGTGACAATTAGGGTTAGGCGTTAGGTTCAGGGTTAGGGGTCATGGTTAAGGTTAGGCGTTAGGTTCAGGGTTAGGGTTAGGAGTCAGGTTCAGGGTTAGGGGTCAGGGTTAAGGTTAGGATTGGGGGTTAAGTTTAGGGTTAGATTTACATTTAGGGTTGGGGAAAATAGGTTTTTGAATGGGAATCAATTGCTGGTTCTCAGAAGTATAGTAATAGTATAGTGTGTGTGTGTGGGGGGGGGGGGGGGGGGGGGGTAAGAGTCTTTATCCTGAATCAGCTAATTGGTGATCTGTCTACTCTGTGTCTGTCTGTGTTTATGTATAATTGGTGACTAGGAGCAAGTGGGGGCCCGTGGACGCGTGACATATTGTGTTTCCTTGACACTGCAAAACCTGTAACCGCGGTGACAGGCTGAGTAAGAGCTGAGGACGGCTGTCACCCCAGGTGCTAAGGTGAGTGTGTTTGTCAGGGCACGGACCGACATTCAGGGTGACACTGTGTGTTGGTTCGTGATGGCAAGTGCCAAGGGGAGTGTGTGTGTGTGTGTGTGTGTGTGTGTGTGTGCGTGGGTGTGTGCGTGGGTGCGTGTGATGTCTGCATTCGGACAGAGGGATCAAAACAGGCTCATCGTATCCTCCTAGCTAGTTATTCAGACAGAGGTGCTGACATTCTGACTCTAAACTGAGAAGTGTTGAGGCATCACTTTACCTCCTGCAGTAAGCACTTTACCAACCTAGCTCATTTGCATATTAATTGATAGTGGTGTACTTCAAAGAGCCTGGGGTTATGCAAGTCAACAGAAAGCAGTCTGGGAAATATCAACTAGCAACACCGACATGTTAATCAATGGGATCTGTCGGCAAATTCATTAGAGGTGTGCTTGTTTATGTAAGAGTGTATGTTGGTGTGGACATGTTGTTTGTCTGAGGGTGTGTTGGTGTGGACATGTTGTTTGTCGGAGGGTGTGTTGGTGTGGACATGTTGTTTGTCGGAGGGTGTGTTGGTGTGGAGATGTTGTTTGTAAGAGGGTGTGTTGGTGTGGACATGTTGATTGTAAGAGGGTGTGTTGATGTGGACATGTTGTTTGTCGGAGGGTGTGTTGATGTGGACATGTTGTTTGTCGGAGGGTGTGTTGGTGTAGAGATGTTGTTTGTCGGAGGGTGTGTTGGTGTAGAGATGTTGTTTGTAAGAGGGTGTGTTGGTGTAGACATGTTGATTGTAAGAGGGTGTGTTGGTGTGGAGATGTTGTTTGTAAGAGGGTGTGTTGGTGTGGACATGTTGTTTGTCGGAGGGTGTGTTGGTGTGAACATGTTGTTTGTCGGAGGGTGTGTTGGTGTGGACATGTTGTTTGTCGGAGGGTGTGTTGGTGTGAACATGTTGTTTGTCGGAGGGTGTGTTGGTGTGAACATGTTGTTTGTCGGAGGGTGTGTTGGTGTGGACATGTTGTTTGTCGGAGGGTGTGTTGGTGTGGACATGTTGTTTGTCGGAGGGTGTGTTGGTGTGAACATGTTGTTTGTTGGAGGGTGTGTTGATGTGGACATGTTGTTTGTCGGAGGGTGTGTTGATGTGGACATCTTGTTTGTCGGAGGGTGTGTTGATGTGGACATGTTGTTTGTCGGAGGGTGTGTTGGTGTGAACATGTTGTTTGTCGGAGGGTGTGTTGGTGTGAACATGTTGTTTGTCGGAGGGTGTGTTGGTGTGGACATGTTGTTTGTCGGAGGGTGTGTTGGTGTGAACATGTTGTTTGTCGGAGGGTGTGTTGGTGTGAACATGTTGTTTGTCGGAGGGTGTGTTGGTGTGAACATGTTGTTTGTCGGAGGGTGTGTTGGTGTGAACATGTTGTTTGTCGGAGGGTGTGTTGGTGTGGACATGTTGTTTTGTCGGAGGGTGTGTTGGTGTGAACATGTTGTTTGTCGGAGGGTGTGTTGGTGTGGACATGTTGTTTGTCGGAGGGTGTGTTGGTGTGAACATGTTGTTTGTCGGAGGGTGTGTTGATGTGAACATGTTGTTTGTCGGAGGGTGTGTTGGTGTGAACATGTTGTTTGTCGGAGGGTGTGTTGGTGTGGACATGTTGTTTGTCGGAGGGTGTGTTGGTGTGGACATGTTGTTTGTCGGAGGGTGTGTTGGTGTGAACATGTTGTTTGTCGGAGGGTGTGTTGGTGTGAACATGTTGTTTGTCGGAGGGTGTGTTGGTGTGAACATGTTGTTTGTCGGAGGGTGTGTTGGTGTGAACATGTTGTTTGTCGGAGGGTGTGTTGGTGTGGACATCTTGTTTGTCGGAGGGTGTGTTGGTGTGAACATGTTGCTTGGTGGTCATTGATTCTCCCTACAGTAGAAAGCCACTCAGGTCAGAAGGACTAAGGATGTGTTTCGGGGACAGAAATCCCCTCTGCGTACACAGATGTGTCCGTGACCTCGGTGTCTGAGGGTGTAGCAACAACGATGGCGACCTTGAACTAACTTCTCCCACTCGATGATATCAGCAGATTCTTTTTCTCTGGGAGATCTGAGCTGACCTGAAGCCAATGGCTCTGATCTGGGATAACACTCACACACACAGACATGGATTGACACACGAAAACACAAGCAATAGGTTATTATTAGTGTGCTGATTATTATTATGATGATTATTATTCATATTATTATGATGATTATTATTCATTATGATTATGATGATTATTATTCATATTATTATGATGATTATTATTCATTATGATTATGATGATTATTATTCATATTATTATGATGATTATTATTCATATTATTATGATGATTATTATTCATATTATTATGATGATTATTATTCATATTATTATGATGATTATTATTCATATTATTATGATGATTATTATTCATATTATTATGATAATTATTATTCATATTATTATGATGATTATTATTCATATTATTATGATGATTATTATTCATTATGATTATCATGAATTGTATTATTAAGATTGCTGTTATGATTATGCTAATTATTATTACTATGATAATGATTAGTATTATTGTTGTTATTATGAAGATGATTATTATAATGATTATTATGAATATTAGTACTATTAATATTACATTATGATTATTATAATGATTATGATTATTATGATGATTATTATAATGATTATTATTATTGTGAGTATTGTTATTATAATGATTATTATGAATATTAGTACTATTAATATTACATTATGATTATTATAATGATTATGATTATTATGATGATTATTATAATGATTATTATTATTATGAGTATTGTTATTATAATGATTATTATGAATATTAGTACTATTAATATTATATTATTATTATTATAATGATTATTATTATTATTTAATGATGAGTATTATTATTATTATATTATTAACAGAAAACTATACCAACCAGCCTCCCCCCTCCCCTGTCTCGTCTCTCCCCCTCCCCTATCACCTGTTCCCTTGTTTTGCCCCATCTCGCACCTGCCCCCTGCTCTCCCCGTCTCTCACTTGTCCCCCTGTCTCTCCCCCTCCCATCCCACCTGTCTCCCATTGTGGGGACGTATCTCAGAACCTGTAGTTTATACTGGAAGCTAAACTGCTGCTTGGAGAGCATGTCATAGATACACAGACAGAGACAGAGAGAGCGAGAGAGAGCGAGAGAGAGAGAGAAAGACAGAGAGAGAGAGAGACAGAGAGACAGAGAGAGAGAGACACAGAGAGAGAGACACAGAGAGAGAGACACAGAGAGAGAGAGAGACAGACAGACAAAGAGAGAGAGAGAGAGAGAGAGACAGAGAGGGAGAGAGACAGAGAGAGACACAGAGAGAGAGCCACAGAGAGAGAGAGACAGAGAGACAGAGAGAGACAGACAGAGAGAAAGAGAGGGAGAGGTTGGACTGGACCATGTGTACGTTGAACAGCACCACCATGTCTGTTACTGAGAGATCTTTGGGCCTTTCAGAGCCATTGTGGAAGCGGTGTGTTTGGAAAGGGGTGAGGTCCTCCCCAACCCACACCCCCAGCGCGGCCCCCTTATTCACCAAAAGGTACCGGCCTGAACTATGCAGGTACACCACCTGGGTTAACCATAGAGATGTCCATAGGTAGTGAATACACAACCACCGATGGAGAATACCATTAAATGCTTATATGCAGCTTATAAACTATTGTTTAATTATTCAATTATTAGCACCATTATAGCATTACAGATGTGCTTAGTGTTACCTGTTGGACAGGGTCAAGGTGTGGAGGGGTCAGAGTTCGTGGAGGTCTCAAGCGAGGCACGGTAGCTGCTCGTAAATTTTCCTATTTTTTATTTTCCTAAGTCAGCCTCTCACAGTCCACTTTCCTCTCCCCTCGCTCGTCAGCACTGTCCAATAGCAGGTAACACTGCTCCTGAGGGAGGACCCCACTGTCCAATAGCAGGCTACGCTGCTCCAGAGGGAGGACCCCACTGTCCAATAGCAGGTAACACTGCTCCTGAGGGATGACCCCACTGTCCAATAGCAGGTAACACTGCTCCTGAGGGATGACCCCACTGTCCAATAGCAGGTAACACTGCTCCTGAGGGATGACCCCACTGTCCAATAGCAGGCTACGCTGCTCCTGAGGGATGACGCCACTATCCAATAGCAGGTAACACTGCTCCTGAGGGATGACCCCACTGTCCAATAGCAGGCTACGCTGCTCCTGAGGGATGACCCCACTGTCCAATAGCAGGTAACACTGCTCCTGAGGGATGACCCCACTGTCCAATAGCAGGCTACGCTGCTCCAGAGGAATGACCCCACTGTCCAATAGCAGGCTACGCTGCTCCTGAGTGATGACTACACTGTCCAATAGGAGGCCGTACTCCTCCCCGGAGCCACGTCTCACTGCAGACCAGGCTATGGACTCTGCCCCTGGAGAAGGACACACCTGCTCCACTGTCACCCCACAACAGAGGTCATCAGAGGTCAACAGGGTGTGTGTGTGTGTGCGTGCGTGCGTGTGTGTGAGTCTACTGTGTCATTTCCATGGTCATACCCACTCACCAGAAAGAGTCTCTGCAGTTTCTCATAGTCCTCCATGCTCAGCCTGCTCTCCATGTTTTCCAGTCCGACAGGGTCACAGCCATCTGTCATTCTTCTAAAAGTTACAGACAGCGGTGTGTTGTTCAACGAGGGAATGAAAAACAGCCGTTTGTGTGATCGCTGAGATACAGCGTCAACTACCGTCTAAATCACTCATATGTCTACTTTAGGTCTACCCATCAATTCAAGATAGGAACATAGGTTGCATGCTGATTGGACCGTCCGCGTGCTCCATCACCCGCATGTTTGTCCGTCCACACCAGACGCGATCAGAACACGCAGGTTGAAATATTTAAAAAACAAACTCTGAAACAACTATATTAATTTGGGAACCGGTCAAAAAACAAAGGTATAAAACATTCATGGCAATTTAGCTAACTAGCTTGCTAGCTAATTTGTCCATAGGTTGCATGCTTTTCCTTTTCAATGATGATTACATTTTTTTGACTGCCCTTCGACTCAGGTTGGTTGAGCTTCTTCTTTCCAATAGCAATATTTATTTACAGACACTGTAGTAAACTACAGTCTAATCATATTTAAGTTAACTTTAGGAGGGCAGGTTGAACTAGTAGAGCGTTGAACTAGTAACCGGAAGGTTGCAAGATCGAATCCCTGAGCTGACAAGGAAAAAAAATCTGTCGTTCTGCTCCTTAACAAGGCAGTTAACCCACTGTTCCCCTGAACAAGGCAGTTAACCCACTGTTCCCCTGAACAAGGCAGTTAACCCACTGTTCCCCTGAACAAGGCAGTTAACCCACTGTTCCCCTGAACAAGACAGTTAACCCACTGTTCCCCTGAACAAGACAGTTAACCCACTGTTCCCCTGAACAAGGCAGTTAACCCACTGTTCCCCTGAACAAGGCAGTTAACCCACTGTTCCCCTGAACAAGGCAGTTAACCCACTGTTCCCCTGAACAAGGCAGTTAACCCACTGTTCCCCTGAACAAGGCAGTTAACCCACTGTTCCCCTGAACAAGGCAGTTACCCCACTGTTCCCCGGTAGGCCGTCATTGAAAATAAGAATTTGTTCTAAACGGACTTGCCTAGTTTTAAAAAAAGTAAATAAATGATAAAAATAACTACCACGTGATTCTCTGGCCATGTAGGCAGCATACTCTGTAGGCAGCATACTCTGTAGGCAACATACTCTGTAGGCAACTGTAGGCAGCATACTCTGTAGGCAGAATACTCTGTAGGCAGCATACTCTGTAGGCAGAATACTCTGAACAGCTGTAGGCAGAATACTCTGTAGGCAGAATACTCTGTAGGCAGAATACTCTGTAGGCAGAATACTCTGTAGGCAGAATACTCTGTAGGCAGAATACTCTGTAGGCAGCACACTGTAGGCAGCACACTCTGTAGGCAGCATACTCTGTAGGCAGCATACTCTGTAGGCAGAATACTCTGTAGGCAACATACTCTGTAGGCAACATACTCTGTAGGCAACTGTAGGCAGCATACTCTGTAGGCAGAATACTCTGTAGGCAGCATACTCTGTAGGCAGAATACTCTGAACAGCTGTAGGCAGAATACTCTGTAGGCAGAATACTCTGTAGGCAGAATACTCTGTAGGCAGCATACTCTGTAGGCAGAATACTCTGTAGGCAGCACACTGTAGGCAGCACACTCTGTAGGCAGCATACTCTGTAGGCAGCATACTCTGTAGGCAGAATACTCTGTAGGCAACATACTCTGTAGGCAACATACTCTGTAGGCAACTGTAGGCAGCATACTCTGTAGGCAGAATACTCTGTAGGCAGCATACTCTGTAGGCAGAATACTCTGAACAGCTGTAGGCAGAATACTCTGTAGGCAGAATACTCTGTAGGCAGCATACTCTGTAGGCAGCATACTCTGTAGGCAGCACACTCTGTAGGCAGCACACTCTGTAGGCAGCATACTCTGTAGGCAGAATACTCTGTAGGCAGCATACTCTGTAGGCAGCTGTAGGCAGCATACTCTGTAGGCAGTACACTCTGTAGGCAGCATACTCTGTAGGCAGCTGTGGCAGCATACTCTGTAGGCAGCTGTAGGCAGCATACTCTGTAGGCAGAATACTCTGTAGGCAGAATACTCTGTAGGCAGAATACTCTGTAGGCAGCATACTCTGTAGGCAGCATACTCTGTAGGCAGCATACTCTGTAGGCAGAATACTCTGTAGGCAGAATACTCTGTAGGCAGCATACTCTGTAGGCAGCATACTCTGTAGGCAACATACTCTGTAGGCAGCATACTCCGTAGGCAGCACACTCTGTAGGCAGCATACTCTGTAGGCAGAATACTCTGTAGGCAGCATACTCTGTAGGCAGCTGTAGGCAGTACACTCTGTAGGCAGCATACTCTGTAGGCAGCTGTGGCAGCATACTCTGTAGGCAGCTGTAGGCAGCATACTCTGTAGGCAACATACTCTGTAGGCAGCATACTCTGTAGGCAGCATACTCTGTAGGCAGCATACTCTGCTAGCTAGCTATCTAAATAGGACAAGTTAGCTAGCAACAGTAAGCTAGCTATCTAAATAGGACAAGTTAGCTAGCAACTGCAAGCTAGCTATCTAAATAGGACAAGTTAGCTAGCAACAGTAAGCTAGCTATCTAAATAGGACAAGTTAGCTAGCAACTGCAAGCTAGCTATCTAAATAGGACAAGTTAGCTAGCAACTAGGCAGCATACTCTGTAGGCAGCTGTAGGCAGCATACTTTGTAGGCAGCATACTCTGTAGGCAGCATACTCTGTAGGCAGCTGTAGGCAGCATACTCTGTAGGCAGCATACTCTGTAGGCAGCTGTAGGCAGCATACTCTGTAGGCAGCATACTCTGTAGGCAGCTGTAGGTAGCATACTATGTAGGCAGCATACTCTGTAGGCAGCATACTATGTAGGCAGCTGTAGGCAGCATACTCTGTAGGCAGCATACTATGTAGGCAGCTGTAGGCAGCATACTCTGTAGGCAGCATACTCTGTAGGCAGCATACTCTGTAGGCAGCATACTCTATTTCAATGAAACCACACTTAAACTCTCAGGCGAAACTAGAAGAGGAAGACAACTGAAGATGAAGTGTGAATGTGAAGTGTGAGCGTGTGAATAATGCAGGGAAAAAAACTTTTTTCAATACAATCATTGGTTATACCCACGTGTGTTTGTTGTCCGTAGCTTATTCCTGCCCATAGCATAACCCCCCCCCCCGCCACCGTGGGGCACTCTGTTCACAACACATTGGCATTGTGTTTTAAAGGGGCCTTTTATTGTCCCCAGCACAAGGTGCACCTGTGTAATGATCATGCTGTTTCATCAGCTTCTTGATATGCCACACCTATCATGTGGATGGATTTATCTTGGCACAAGCGATGCTCACTAACAGGGATGTTAACATATTTGGGCACAAAATAATATGTTTGTGCATAGGAACAATTTCTGGGATCTTTTTTTTCAGCTCACAAAACATGTTGCGTGTATATTTTTACTCAGTCTACCTTCAACCATACAGTCACATGGTGTTCTGCTGACCCTTTGTGTACAGTGTGACTGGGTCTCCTCTCCTTAAAGAGGTTGGTCTTCAGAGCTGTTTTCCAACCATACAGTCACATGGTGTTCTGCTGACCCTTTGTGTACAGTATGACTGGGTCTCTTCTCCTTAAAGAGGTTGGTCTTCAGAGCTGTTTTCCAACCATACAGTCACATGGTGTTCTGCTGACCCTTTGTGTACAGTGTGACTGGGTCTCCTCTCCTTAAAGAGGTTGGTCTTCAGAGCTGTTTTCCAACCATTCAGTAAAGCACTCCAAACAAGGCTTCAACATAGTGTTTGGTTTGAATTGATCCCAAGTGTCTGAATTATTTTCCCACAGCTTGTGTTCTTCACTTTGCCCCTCACACCACCATTGTCAAATATAGGATAGGGTTGCCAGTAGCACCCAGCAGCATACCACCCTGCATCCCAATGCTGGATCTTGAGCTGGGTTGGTCCTGGTCTGTCACTAGATGGGAGACCAGATGCTGCTGGAAGTGGTGTTGGAGGGCCAGTAGGTAGGCACTCTTTCCTCGGGTGTGCTGACTCTCTGATCGAAAGTGCCCATGGCCCTCATCGTAAGAGTAGGGGCGTTAACATGTCCCGGCTAAATTCCCAATCTGGTCCTCATACCATCCTGGACACCTAATTATCCCCAGCTTCCAATTGGCTCATTCTTCTCCCCTGTAACTATTCCCCAGGTTGTTGCTGTAAATGAGAACGTGTTCTCAGTCAACTTACCTGGTAAAATAAGGGCAATCTTCCAGTACTGTAAAACAGTCACTGCCACCAGTAGCCATAACAGTGGCAAATAAACCCTCCACTATTATTTTATTATGCCCATCTCTCAAAGCCTGGAGCTAATGTCTCCTGGCAACAACCGAGTGAGGCTTGTGTTCGTGTGTCCAGCAGGCAGTTTCTGTGGTCTATTCACAATGCCCCCCCCCCCCCCACACAGTAACATGTTCAGCATAGCAACACAGTAACTTCACCAATTGCTTTAATCACTCCAACACATGCACAGACACCTACGAAAACACACAAGATGGAGGCGGAGAGAACAGTTTACTTTTATGAGTTTCCAAATCCCTTTGTTACACCCCCTACCCCTCCTAATGGTGAATGTGAACACACACACACACACCCTAAATGTCCAGCTGCTCATTTAACAGTTTTACACCTAACATAGTCAAATGAAACACTGAGATATACTCTCTTGGGAATCATTTTACACACACACACACACACACACACACACTCTAGCGTCTCTGAATGAGCTGATAAACGCCGTCATCAACAGCGGCAGGATCAGAAATGAGGTCTCAGTGATTTCAATAATAAACGTTTAAGAATTAACGCTTTCAGAATGGGATTAACAGACTGATGGAAACAGGTAGAGACCAAGAATAGCTTCTTAATTCCACCATGGCAAATCCACTGTCACACAGGGAAGAAATAAATACCTATTTTACATGGGAAATGACAAAGGCAAAATAAAATACCCTTTTTAAAATCTTTCCAAAATGTTTAAACTATTTATTTTAACATTTTGCAACCAAATAGCTGTTAAATATACAACTTGAACCATCATCATAATCATCATCATGTCTCATTGTTCAAGTTAGAATGTGAAAAAAGCAGAAGTGCCTGTATTTACACCTGGCTTAAAGGACAACTCCACCCAAAAAACATATTTTGGTATTTGTTTCATTAGTCCATTGTTGACATAGCAACAGCAATCAAGTTTTCAAGATATGTAACTTTCAAAACACAGAAACCATCCCCCATATGAACCATTTAGCATCCGTTAAGGAATGACTACATGGCCACGTTAAGGCCTCGTCTTTTGGCTTCCACATGGACAAAGTGAGAGCAAGTAAAATAAATGAGAGGATCTTTAACATAAGATGCTCTGTGGAGATAGCATGACATGACATGCTCTGTGGAGATAGCATGACATGAGATACTCTGTGGCGATAGCATGACATGAGATGCTCTGTGGCGATAGCATGACATGACATGCTCTGTGGAGATAGCATGACATGAGATGCTCTGTGGAGATAGCATGACATGAGATGCTCTGTGGAGATAGCATGACATGAGATGCTCTGTGGAGATAGCATGACATGACATGCTCTGTGGAGATAGCATGACATGACATGCTCTGTGGAGATAGCATGACATGAGATGCTCTGTGGAGATAGCATGACATGAGATGCTCTGTGGCGATAGCATGACATGAGATGCTCTGTGGCGATAGCATGACATGAGATGCTCTGTGGCGATAGCATGACATGACATGCTCTGTGGCGATAGCATGACATGACATGCTCTGTGGAGATAGCATGACATGACATGCTCTGTGGAGATAGCATGACATGACATGCTCTGTGGAGATAGCATGACATGAGATGCTCTGTGGAGATAGCATGACATGACATGCTCTGTGGAGATAGCATGACATGACATGCTCTGTGGAGATAGCATGACATGACATGCTCTGTGGAGATAGCATGACATGACATGCTCTGTGGAGATAGCATGACATGACATGCTCTGTGGAGATAGCATGACATGACATGCTCTGTGGCGATAGCATGACATGACATGCTCTGTGGCGATAGCATGACATGACATGCTCTGTGGAGATAGCATGACATGAGATGCTCTGTGGAGATAGCATGACATGACATGCTCTGTGGAGATAGCATGACATGACATGCTCTGTGGAGATAGCATGACATGACATGCTCTGTGGAGATAGCATGACATGACATGCTCTGTGGAGATAGCATGACATGACATGCTCTGTGGAGATAGCATGACATGACATGCTCTGTGGAGATAGCATGACATGACATGCTCTGTGGAGATAGCATGACATGACATGCTCTGTGGAGATAGCATGACATGACATGCTCTGTGGAGATAGCATGACATGACATGCTCTGTGGAGATAGCATGACATGACATGCTCTGTGGAGATAGCATGACATGACATGCTCTGTGGAGATAGCATGACATGACATGCTCTGTGGAGATAGCATGACATGACATGCTCTGTGGAGATAGCATGACATGACATGCTCTGTGGAGATAGCATGACATGCTCTGTGGAGATAGCATGACATGCTCTGTGGAGATAGCATGACATGCTCTGTGGAGATAGCATGACATGCTCTGTGGAGATAGCATGACATGCTCTGTGGAGATAGCATGACATGACATGCTCTGTGGAGATAGCATGACATGACATGCTCTGTGGAGATAGCATGACATGACATGCTCTGTGGAGATAGCATGACATGACATGCTCTGTGGAGATAGCATGACATGAGATGCTCTGTGGCGATAGCATGACATGAGATGCTCTGTGGAGATAGCATGACATGAGATGCTCTGTGGAGATAGCATGACATGAGATGCTCTGTGGAGATAGCATGACATGAGATGCTCTGTGGAGATAGCATGACATTAGATGCTCTGTGGAGATAGCATGACATGAGATGCTCTGTGGAGATAGCATGACATGAGATGCTCTGTGGAGATAGCATGACATGAGATGCTCTGTGGAGATAGCATGACATGACATGCTCTGTGGAGATAGCATGACATGAGATGCTCTGTGGCGATAGCATGACATGAGATGCTCTGTGGAGATAGCATGACATGAGATGCTCTGTGGAGATAGCATGACATGAGATGCTCTGTGGAGATAGCATGACATGAGATGCTCTGTGGAGATAGCATGACATTAGATGCTCTGTGGAGATAGCATGACATTAGATGCTCTGTGGAGATAGCATGATCCTGGTGGAAAAAATTACAATTAAAAAAAATGAAAAGAAAATCTCTGGCAATTTAATTATAATCTGGCCGCCTGCAACTCTAAATGATCTCCCTCTTGAAGCAAGACTTATAAATGATACAGTCCCAGAAACAGAATCTGAACATTTTACACATAAAGGGTTTCCTGTCCTCTGATAAAAGCCTGGGCTGGTGTGGTTAACCCCAGTCTATGTCACGGTCTTGAAGGTCTGCAGTATTAGGTTGGTTTGGTGGATGAGCCTGTTCGCGCTGACAAACACGTTTATCGCCCTGGAAACAAGCGGGACAGAGAGGGATACACATGGAAGGCAGTGTCAGTCACAGGAAACCATGGTACGCTGGGATTGATACGGTGCTTTGATCTGTGAAAATGTCAGGCTTCAGAGAATCAACCCTAAATGTGATTTCACAATGGGTCATATTAAACCACCCTGAAAACAACAACTATCATTACTGCCACACAGTCACATGTTCTACTAAGCAGTGCACCAGATCACAATAAACAAAGAATGATATTGAATTCTGCTTACATCACACTATAAGACAATAAATCAAGTCAAAAAGATGAGACAAACGACCATTGGGTGCTTTTGAAGTGACAGGTTGACGTGAAATGTGTAATCCAACTCCGCTGTGCTTTATCAGCACCATGGACAGCCCCTTATCAGCACCATGGACAGCCCCCTAGACAGCCCCTTATCAGCACCATGGACAGCCCCCTAGACAGCCCCTTATCAGCACCATGGACAGCCCCTTATCAGCACCATGGACAGCCCCCTAGACAGCCCCTTATCAGCACCATGGACAGCCCCTTATCAGCCCCCTAGACAGCCCCCTAGACAGCCCCTTATCAGCACCATGGACAGCCCCCTAGACAGCCCCCTAGACAGCCCCTTATCAGCACCATGGACAGCCCCCTAGACAGCCCCCTAGACAGACCCTTATCAGCACCATGGACAGCCCCCTAGACAGTAAAGCAAAATGTCTATCTGGCAATGAATATAGGCTACTAGGTAGCAGTACAGTGCATTTCAAATGCTCTTTGCTTGATGATGAATAGAGAATCCTTTGGCTCTATGAATAGCATGCGTTCAGCTGGAATACCGGTGGAGGCCTGCGTTAGCATTGAACTCAATACAGACATGGGAACCAAAATACCCCATCTGCAGTAACCGAGGATTCCAGCCCCTCTCTTCTGTCATTGGGCTGTTGGGAGGAACTGGAGTTGGGCTGTTGGGAGGAACTGGAGTTGGGCTGTTGGGAGGAACTGGAGTTGGGCTGTTGGGAGGAACTGGAGTTGGGCTGTTGGGAGGAACTGGAGTTGGGCTGTTGGGAGGGACTGGAGTTGGGCTGTTGGGAGGGACTGGAGTTGGGCTTTTGGGAGGAACTGGAGTTGGGCTTTTGGGAGGAACTGGAGTTGGGCTTTTGGGAGGAACTGGAGTTGGGCTTTTGGGAGGAACTGGAGTTGGGCTTTTGGGAGGACTGGAGGACTAGCGTTGGGCTGTAAACCAGTATGGGTGATATATTGTACGGGTCAGATGTAAACCCGTATGGGTGATATATTGTACGGGCCAGATGTAAACCAGTATGGGTGATATATTGTAGGGGTCAGATATAAACCAGTATGGGTGATATATTGTAGGGGCCAGATGTAAACCAGTATGGATGATATATTGTACGGGTCAGATGTAAACCCGTATGTATGGGTGATATATTGTAGGGGCCAGATGTAAACCAGTATGGGTGATATATTGTACGGGTCAGATGTAAACCTGTATGGGTGATATATTGTACGGGCCAGATGTAAACCTGTATGGGTGATATATTGTAGGGGCCAGATGTAAACCAGTATGGGTGATATATTGTAGGGGCCAGATGTAAACCCGTATGGGTGATATATTGTAGGGGCCAGATGTAAACCAGTATGGGTGATATATTGTACGGGCCAGATGTAAACCTGTATGGGTGATATATTGTAGGGGCCAGATGTAAACCAGTATGGGTGATATATTGTACGGGTCAGATGTAAACCAGTATGGGTGATATATTGTACGGGCCAGATGTAAACCCGTATGTATGGGTGATATATTGTACGGGCCAGATGTAAACCCGTATGTATGGGTGATATATTGTACGGGCCAGATGTAAACCCGTATGTATGGGTGATATATTGTACGGGCCAGATGTAAACCAGTATGGGTGATATATTGTACGGGTCAGATGTAAACCCGTATGTATGGGTGATATATTGTACGGGCCATGGAAGAGAACAGCAGGGTAGAAACATGGAGGATGTGATGAGGTTCTTACTTTCCATCTTTGAAGTAGGTTTTAAGTGTGTCGCTGAAGCTCTTGGAGTATTTCACAAACTCTTTCTTTTGGTGTTCCAGTGCCTGGGAAAACAGCAGAGGCGTTTTACTCTTTCAGACGATAACAGAGGAAAAAAACACAACGTCTGAAACTCTGCTGATAGCTGAGGGAGAATGAAAATAACAGATGTCTTAATTGGACTGTGTGTGTGTGTGTGTGTGTGTGTTCTCACCCGTCGGTTCTGGTACTGGTATTTTCGGAAGACAGTGTTGACCGTGTCCAGGAGTTCCTTTATGGCGCTAGCGATATCTCTGTGGACAAGGAGTCCAACAGCAGTCAGACATCCTGAACCATCTCAACCCTTACTGCTTCTTAGTCCAACAGCAGTCAGACATCCTGAACCATCTCAACCCTTACTGCTTCTTAGTCCAACGGCAGTCAGACATCCTGAACCATCACAACTCTTACTGCTTCTTAGTCCAACAGCAGTCAGACATCCTGAACCATCACAACTCTTACTGCTTCTTAGTCCAACAGCAGTCAGACATCCTGAACCATCTCAACTCTTACTGCTTCTTAGTCCAACAGCAGTCAGACATCCTGAACCATCTCAACTCTTACTGCTTCTTAGTCCAACAGCAGTCAGACATCCTGAACCATCTCAACCCTTACTCCAACAGAAGTCAGACATCCTGAACCATCTCAACTCTTACTCCTTCTTAGTCCAACAGCAGTCAGACATCCTGAACCATCTCAACTCTTACTCCTTCTTAGTCCAACAGCAGTCAGACATCCTGAACCATCTCAACTCTTACTGCTTCTTAGGCCAACAGCAGTCAGACATCCTGAACCATCTCAACTCTTACTGCTTCTTAGGCCAACAGCAGTCAGACATCCTGAACCATCTCAACCCTTACTCCTTCTTAGTCCAACGGCAGTCAGACATCCTGAACCATCTCAACTCTTACTGCTTCTTATCTTAGTCCAACGGCAGTCAGACTTCCTGAACCATCTCAACCCTTACTCCTTCTTAGTCCAACGGCAGTCAGACATCCTGAACCATCTCAACTCTTACTGCTTCTTATCTTAGTCCAACGGCAGTCAGACATCCTGAACCATCTCAACCCTTACTCCTTCTTAGTCCAACGGCAGTCAGACATCCTGAACCATCTCAACTCTTACTGCTTCTTATCTTAGTCCAACGGCAGTCAGACTTCCTGAACCATCTCAACCCTTACTCCTTCTTAGTCCAACGGCAGTCAGACATCCTGAACCATCTCAACTCTTACTGCTTCTTATCTTAGTCCAACGGCAGTCAGACATCCTGAACCATCTCAACCCTTACTCCTTCTTAGTCCAACGGCAGTCAGACATCCTGAACCATCTCAACCCTTACTCCTTAGTCCAACAGCAGTCAGACATCCTGAACCATCTCAACTCTTACTGCTTCTTAGTCCAACGGCAGTCAGACATCCTGAACCATCTCAACTCTTACTGCTTCTTAGTCCAACAGCAGTCAGACATCCTGAACCATCTCAACTCTTACTGCTTCTTAGTCCAACGGCAGTCAGACATCCTGAACCATCTCACATCTCACTCCTTTACCTTCCATCCATCCCCCACTCCCTCCTCCCTAGAACCTCGTATTCACTCTTTCCGTCCTCTTCCCCCTTCACGTTTAAATACTGCAGTTTCATAAACCAAATGGGGGAAACGTTTTTCATCTTTGTTCCAAATATACTTTTTTCTAAATCTTCCACTGAGTAAGTTACTTAGGAGAGTGACTCAACACAAATTGAATGAGAAAACTCAAAAAGTGAGCCAAGACAGAAACAACCCATGAAAGAATAAGTGTGTGGGAGAATAATTCTGTAGGCCTGTGTGTGTGTGTACTAAGTTGAGACAGTGTTACATTGGAAAGTACAGCACGTCAAAAGTTTGGACACACCTACTCATTCAAGGGTTTTTCTTTATTTTTACTATTTTCTACATTGTAGAATAATAGTTGTCACGGCGTGGCCTTCTGGGTGGGTCCCCCCCCGGGTGGGCCTCCCCCTCTCTCCCTCTCATTAGAAACTCCTAAAGAGAAGGATTAAACAATATTTCTATTTTTGAGAACGTGGGAGTGGTCCATGGACACTTAAGGGACAGTCATGTTAAGTGTGTTTCATTTGGTGATCTCAAGAAGGACAGGAAACCCTCATTACTGTGTCTCTGTGTACACTTTTCAATCATCAAATGTACATCTAGATGTTGGATAAAATGAATGAGTAAATATTAAACTATTTGTGGAAAGATGTAATGCGATGTTAGCCTTCTAAATGAGAGTATGGATTTTCATATAAAATGTTTAACTAGTCAGTGGCCACACCTCCGTGAGCCAGACATTACATCAGGCGTCATGGAATTGCCCTTTTTTTTGCCTTGACACTGACAGTGTCACCAGTATAAAACCCCTTCTTACAAAATGTACATAAAGTCAGAGAACGCTGGGACGGAGTGCCCATGTCGGAATGGCTACAATTCTATAGACCATTAGACTAGAAAACATGCAGCTAACGCTATACGTGAAATGGTTAATAACGACCACTCTATAGGCCATGGATACCATACAGTGGGTAGTGTTGGCTACAAGGCTGCAAATGGTAAAACTCTGAGACTATCGATCACTACAGAATAAGAGCAAATCCTAGACGTAGAATTACTGGTCTGCAGCCGGAAATTACGTAAATCTAGTACGAGAATACTGACAACCGCGGAAGCATCTCTTCTACGCAACAAACATCTGTACGCCTGACGTATCCATTACAACAGACACCACCCAGAGCCGCTGAGCAAGCGACAACTACGAAAGACATGGTGACTCCTGGGGAAGTTAACCAGAGACTCTCTGATGAACTGACTCTCCAGCTGACGGACCAGATTCCAACAGAGAAGACATTGTGACTTCTGGGGAAGTTAACCAGAGACTCTCTGATGAACTGACTCTCCAGCAGATGGACCAGATTCTAACAGAGAAGACATGGTGACTTCTGGGGAAGTTACCCAGAGACTCTCTGATGAACCTGACTCTCCAGCAGACGGACCAGCGATTCCAACACAGAAGACAACAACGACATACGGGCGTAAATATATACGTTGCAATTATTTTCGAATGAGAAGCCATTCATGTGCAAAGGATTAGCATTTCAATGAATAGAATTATCAACTGTGTGTAGTGAATCCATTTTGTCTCTCCTGCTCTTTCTGTCCCCACCCCCTTTCCATTGTCTACCAAGCCGTCATACCGGTTTAGCCCACTAGGGACTTATCAATGCATTGTGTTAGTAACCAAGTCTACTGTTTGTTATGTATTTATGTGATTATTTAGTTAGTAAATAAGGAATCATGTAGTAACCAAAAAAGTTGTTAAATCAAAATATATTTTATAATTGAGACTCTTCAAAGTAGCTGCCCTTTGCCTTGACAGCTTTGCACACTCTTGACATTCTCTCAACCAGCTTCATGAGGAATGCTTTTTCCAACAGTCTTGAAGGAGTTGGCACATATGTTAAGCACTTGTTGGCTGCTTTTCCTTCACTCTGCGGTCTAACTCATACCAAACCATCTCAATTGGGTTGAGGTCAGGTGATTGTGGAGGCTAGGTCATCTGATGCAGCACTCCATCATTCTTCTTCTTGGTCAAATAGCCCTTACGCTGCCTGGAGGTGTGTTGGGCCCTTGTCCTGTTGAAAAACAAATGATAGTCCCAGTAAGCGGAAACCAGATGGGATGGCGTATCGCTGCAGAATGCCTTGACACTGACAGTGTCACCAGCAAAGCATCCCCACACCATCCCACCTCCTCCTCCATGCTTCACGGTGGGAACCACACATGCAGAGATCATCCGTTCACCTACTCTGTGTCTCAGAAAGACAGTTGGAACTAAAAAAATCACACATTTGGACTCATCAGACCAAAGGACAGATTTCCATCGGTCTAATGTCCATTCTCGTGTTTCTTGGCCCAAGCAAGTCTCTTCTTCTTATTGGTGTCCTTTAGTAGTGGTTTCTTTGCAGCAATTTGGCAATGAAGGCCTGATTCACACAGTCTCCTCTGAACAGTTGATGTTGAGACGTGTCTGTTACTTGAACTCTGTGAAGCATTTATTTGGCCTGCAATTTCTGGGGCTGGTAACTCTAATGAACTTATCCTCTAAAAGCAGAGGTAACTCTGGGTCTTCCTTTCCCGTGGCGGTCCTCATGAGAGACAGTTAACTCTAATGAACTTATCCTCTGCAGCAGAGGTAACTCTGGGTCTTCCTGTCCTGTGGCGGTCCTCATGAGAGACAGTTAACTCTAATGAACTTATCCTCTAAAAGCAGAGGTAACTCTGGGTCTTCCTGTCCTGTGGCGGTCCACATGGGAGACAGTTTCATCACAGCAGAGGTAACTCTGGGTCTTCCTTTCCTGTGGCGGTCCTCATGAGAGCCAGTTTCATCACAGCAGAGGTAACTCTGGATCTTCCTTTCCTGTGGCGGTCCTCATGAGAGACAGTTAACTCTAATGAACTTATCCTCTGCAGCAGAGGTAACTCTGGGTCTTCCTGTCCTGTAGCGGTCCTCATGAGAGACAGTTAACTCTAATGAACTTATCCTCTGCAGCAGAGGTAACTCTGGGTCTTCCTGTCCTGTGGCGGTCCTCATGAGAGACAGTTAACTCTAATGAACTTATCCTCTGCAGCAGAGGTAACTCTGGGTCTTCCTGTCCTGTGGCGGTCCTCATGAGAGACAGTTAACTCTAATGAACTTATCCTCTAAAAGCAGAGGTAACACTGGGTCTTCCTGTCCTGTGGCGGTCCTCATGAGAGACAGTTAACTCTAATGAACTTATCCTCTAAAAGCAGAGGTAAGTCTGGGTCTTCCTGTCCTGTGGCGGTCCACATGGGAGACAGTTTCATCACAGCAGAGGTAACTCTGGGTCTTCCTGTCCTGTAGCGGTCCTCATGAGAGACAGTTAACTCTAATGAATACATCCTCTAAAAGCAGAGGTATCTCTGGGTCTTCCTGTCCTGTGGCGGTCCTCATGAGAGACAGTTAACTCTAATGAATGTATCCTCTAAAAGCAGAGGTAACTCTGGGTCTTCCTGTCCTGTGGCGGTTCTCATGAGAGACAGTTAACTCTAATGAATGTATCCTCTAAAAGCAGAGGTAACTCTGGGTCTTCCTGTCCTGTGGCGGTTCTCATGAGAGACAGTTAACTCTAATGAACTTATCCTCTGCAGCAGAGGTAACTCTGGGTCTTCCTGTCCTGTAGCGGTCCTCATGAGAGACAGTTAACTCTAATGAACTTATCCTCTGCAGCAGAGGTAACTCTGGGTCTTCCTGTCCTGTGGCGGTCCTCATGAGAGACAGTTAACTCTAATGAATGTATCCTCTGCAGCAGAGGTAACTCTGGGTCTTCCTGTCCTGTAGCGGTCCTCATGAGAGACAGTTAACTCTAATGAACTCATCTTCTGCAGCAGAGGTAACTCTGGGTCTTCCTGTCCTGTGGCGGTCCTCATGAGAGACAGTTAACTCTAATGAACTTATCCTCTGCAGCAGAGGTAACTCTGGGTCTTCCTGTCCCGTGGCAGTCCTCATGAGAGACAGTTAACTCTAATGAACTTATCCTCTGCAGCAGAGGTAAGTCTGGGTCTTCCTGTCCTGTGGCGGTCCACATGGGAGACAGTTTCATCACAGCAGAGGTAACTCTGGGTCTTCCTTTCCTGTAGCGGTCCTCATGAGAGACAGTTAACTCTAATGAATGTATCCTCTAAAAGCAGAGGTAACTCTGGGTCTTCCTTTCCTGTAGCGGTCCTCATGAGAGACAGTTAACTCTAATGAACTTATCCTCTGCAGCAGAGGTAACTCTGGGTCTTCCTTTCCTGTAGCGGTCCTCATGAGAGACAGTTAACTCTAATGAACTTATCCTCTAAAAGCAGAGGTAACTCTGGGTCTTCCTGTCCTGTGGCGGTCCTCATGAGAGACAGTTAACTCTAATGAACTTATCCTCTGCAGCAGAGGTAACTCTGGGTCTTCCTTTCCTGTAGCGGTCCTCATGAGAGACAGTTAACTCTAATGAACTTATCCTCTAAAAGCAGAGGTAACTCTGGGTCTTCCTGTCCTGTGGCGGTCCACATGAGAGACAGTTAACTCTAATGAATGTATCCTCTGCAGCAGAGGTAACTCTGGGTCTTCCTTTCCTGTAGCGGTCCTCATGAGAGACAGTTAACTCTAATGAACTTATCCTCTAAAAGCAGAGGTAAGTCTGGGTCTTCCTGTCCTGTGGCGGTCCACATGAGAGACAGTTAACTCTAATGAATGTATCCTCTGCAGCAGAGGTAACTCTGGGTCTTCCTTTCCTGTGGCGGTCCTCATGAGAGACAGTTAACTCTAATGAACGTATCCTCTGCAGCAGAGGTAACTCTGGGTCTTCCTGTCCTGTAGCGGTCCTCATGAGAGACAGTTAACTCTAATGAATGTATCCTCTAAAAGCAGAGGTAACTCTGGGTCTTCCTTTCCCGTGGCGGTCCCCATGAGAGACAGTTAACTCTAATGAACTTATCCTCTGCAGCAGAGGTAACTCTGGGTCTTCCTGTCCTGTGGCGGTCCTCATGAGAGACAGTTAACTCTAATGAACTTATCCTCTGCAGCAGAGGTAAGTCTGGGTCTTCCTGTCCTGTGGCGGTCCACATGGGAGACAGTTTCATCACAGCAGAGGTAACTCTGGGTCTTCCTGTCCTGTGGCGGTCCTCATGAGAGACAGTTAACTCTAATGAACGTATCCTCTAAAAGCAGAGGTAACTCTGGGTCTTCCTGTCCTGTGGCGGTCCTCATGAGAGACAGTTAACTCTAATGAATGTATCCTCTAAAAGCAGAGGTAACTCTGGGTCTTCCTGTCCTGTGGCGGTCCTCATGAGAGACAGTTAACTCTAATGAACTTATCCTCTGCAGCAGAGGTAACTCTGGGTCTTCCTGTCCTGTGGCGGTCCTCATGAGAGACAGTTAACTCTAATGAATGTATCCTCTAAAAGCAGAGGTAACTCTGGGTCTTCCTGTCCTGTAGCGGTCCTCATGAGAGACAGTTAACTCTAATGAATGTATCCTCTAAAAGCAGAGGTAACTCTGGGTCTTCCTGTCCTGTGGCGGTCCTCATGAGAGACAGTTAACTCTAATGAACTCATCCTCTGCAGCAGAGGTAACTCTGGGTCTTCCTTTCCTGTGGCGGTCCTCATGAGAGACAGTTAACTCTAATGAATGTATCCTCTAAAAGCAGAGGTAACTCTGGGTCTTCCTGTCCTGTGGCGGTCCTCATGAGAGACAGTTAACTCTAATGAATGTATCCTCTAAAAGCAGAGGTAACTCTGGGTCTTCCTTTCCCGTGGCGGTCCTCATGAGAGACAGTTAACTCTAATGAACTTATCCTCTGCAGCAGAGGTAACTCTGGGTCTTCCTTTCCTGTGGCGGTCCTCATGAGAGACAGTTAACTCTAATGAACTTATCCTCTAAAAGCAGAGGTAAGTCTGGGTCTTCCTGTCCTGTGGCGGTCCACATGGGAGACAGTTTCATCACAGCAGAGGTAACTCTGGGTCTTCCTTTCCTGTGGCGGTCCTCATGAGAGCCAGTTTCATCACAGCAGAGGTAACTCTGGATCTTCCTTTCCTGTGGCGGTCCTCATGAGAGACAGTTTCATCGTAGCGCCTGATGGTTTTTGCAACTGCACTTGAAGAACCGTTCAAAGTTCCACAAATTAACTTTTAACATGGCACACCTGTTAATTACAATGCATTTCAGGTGACTACCTCAGGAAGTTGGGCAGGTAGCCTAGTGGTTAGAGTGTAGAGGAGGCAGGTAGCCTAGTGGTTAGAGTGTAGAGGAGGCAGGTAGCCTAGTGGTTAGAGTGTAGAGGAGCCAGGTAACCTAGTGGTTAGAGTGTAGAGGAGGCAGGTAACCTAGTGGTTAGAGTGTAGAGGAGTCAGGTGGCCTAGTGGTTAGAGTGTAGAGGAGGCAGGTAGCCTAGTGGTTTGAGTGTAGAGGAGGCAGGTAGCCTAGTGGTTAGAGTGTAGAGGAGCCAGGTAACCTAGTGGTTAGAGTGTAGAGGAGCCAGGTAGCCTAGTGGTTAGAGTGTAGAGGAGCCAGGTAACCTAGTGGTTAGAGTGTAGAGGAGGCAGGTAACCTAGTGGTTAGAGTGTAGAGGAGTCAGGTAGCCTAGTGGTTAGAGTGTAGAGGAGTCAGGTGGCCTAGTGGTTAGAGTGTAGAGGAGGCAGGTAACCTAGTGGTTAGAGTGTAGAGGAGGTAGGTAGCCTAGTGGTTAGAGTGTAGAGGAGGTAGGTAGCCTAGTGGTTAGAGTGTAGAGGAGGCAGGTAGCCTAGTGGTTAGAGTGTAGAGGAGCCAGGTAGCCTAGTGGTTAGAGTGTAGAGGAGGCAGGTAGCCTAGAGGTTAGAGTGTAGAGGAGGCAGGTAGCCTAGTGGTTAGAGTGTAGAGGAGGCAGGTAGCCTAGTGGTTAGAGTGTAGAGGAGGCAGGTAGCTTAGTGGTTAGAGTGTAAAGGTGGCAGGTAGCCTAGTGGTTAGAGCATTGGGCCAGTAACCGAAAGGTTGCTAGATGGAATCCCCCGAGCTGACAAGGTAAAAATAGGTCATTCTGCCCCTGAACAGGTAGTTAACCCACTGTTCCAAGGCCGTCATTGTAAATAAGAATTTGTTCTTAACTGACTTGCCTAGTTAAATAAAGGTAATATAAAAATCTGGTTGAGCGAATGCCAAGTGTGTCATCAAGGCAAAGGGTGGCTACTATGAAGAATCTAAAAAATATAAACATGCTGTGTTATTTCATAGTTTTGATGTCTTCACTATTATTCTACAATGTAGAAAATAGTCAAAAATAAATCAAATAAAAACCCTTGAATGAGTAGGTGAGTCCAAACTTTTGACTGGTACTGTAAATGGAAACAAGAGAACGTGTGCTTGAGAAGTGTGAATGACGCCACAGACGGTGTACTGGGAGGTCTCCGAGCTCGTGTGTGTATATGCATGCATGTGTACTGACTTGATGGTCTGTAAGAAGCGTACTCTGTCGTTGATTTCATCCGGGATCTTGCTGAGGATGTGTTTGAGTGCCCGGGCCTTGTCATTCAAGTCCTGGAACTCCTGCTCAGGCCTGTCAATCATGAACTCTACACACACACACACACACACAGAGACAGCCTGAGTCACCATGGAGACAGGTCAACAAGGTGGTGGTGGAATGTAGAGAGAGCATTCCAGAGGCAGTAACAGAACAGCCCCACTCAGAGAGCCATCTGTGTGTGTGAGCAGAGTACTGTGACTGTGTGTGTGTGTGTGAGAGAGCAGAGTACTGTGACTGTGTGTGTGACTGTGTGTGTGTGTGTGTGTGAGAGAGCAGAGTACTGTGACTGTGTGTGTGTGTGAGAGCAGAGTACTGTGACTGTGTGTGTGACTGTGTGTGTGTGTGTGTGTGTGAGCAGAGTACTGTGACTGTGGGGAAAGTTAGAGAGAGGTAACGCTGTAGTGTAGCCTGGCTAAAAGCAGGAAGTACTGTGACTGTGAGGGGAAAGTTAGAGAGAGGTAACACTGTAGTGTAGCCTGGCTAAAAGCAGGAAGTACTGTGACTGTGAGGGGAAAGTTAGAGAGAGGTAACACTGTAGTGTAGCCTGGCTAAAAGCAGGAAGTACTGTGACTGTGAGGGGAAAGTTAGAGAGAGGTAACACTGTAGTGTAGCCTGGCTAAAAGCAGGAAGTACTGTGACTGTGAGGGGAAAGTTAGAGAGAGGTAACGCTGTAGTGTAGCCTGGCTAAAAGCAGGAAGTACAGTCTTCAGAAAGTGTCCAAACCCTTTGACATTTTCCACATTGTTGTTGTTACATATTACATTTAAAATGGACACACAATACCCCAAAATGTCAAAGTGGAGTTATGTTTTTTTTTTTTTTCCACCCGGCACAGCCAGAAGAGGACTGGCCACCCCACATAGCCTGGTTCCTCTCTAGGTTTCTTCCTAGGTTTTGGCCTTTCTAGGGAGTTTTTCCTAGCCACCGTGCTTCTACACCTGCATTGCTTGCAGTTTGGGGTTTTAGGCTGGGTTTCTGTACAGCACTTTGAGATATCAGCTGATGTACGAAGGGCTATATAAATACATTTGATTTGATTTGAGTGTAGAGGAGGCAGGTAACCTAGTGGTTAGAGTGTAGAGGAGGCAAGTAGCCTAGTGGTTAGAGTGTAGAGGAGGCAGGTAGTCTAGTGGTTAGAGTGTAGAGGAGGCAAGTAGCCTAGTGGTTAGAGTGTAGAGGAGGTAGGTAGCCTAGTGGTTAGAGTGTAGAGGAGGCAAGTAGCCTAGAGGTTAGAGTGTAGAGGAGGCAGGTAGCCTAGTGGTTAGAGTGTAGAGGTGGCAGGTAGCCTAGTGGTTAGAGTGTAGAGGAGGCAGGTAGCCTAGTGGTTAGAGTGTAGAGGAGGCAGGTAGCCTAGTGGTTAGAGTGTAGAGGAGGCAGGTAGCCTAGTGGTTAGAGTGTAGAGGAGGCAGGTAGCCTAGTGGTTAGAGTGTAGAGGAGGCAGGCAGCCTAGTGGTCAGAGTGTAGAGGAGGCAGGTAGCCTAGTGGTCAGAGTGTAGAGGTGGCAGGTAGCCTAGTGGTTAGAGTGTAGAGGAGGCAGGCAGCCTAGTGGTTAGAGTGTAGAGGAGGCATGCAGCCTAGTGGTTAGAGTGTAGAGGAGGCATGCAGCCTAGTGGTTAGAGTGTAGAGGAGGCAGGTAGCCTAGTGGTTAGAGTGTAGATGTGGTAGGTAGCCTAGTAGTTAGAGTGTTGAGGAGGCAGGTAGCCTAGTGGTTAGAGTGTTGAGGAGGCAGGTAGCCTAGTGGTTAGAGTGTAGAGGAGGCAGGTAGCCTAGTGGTTAGAGTGTAGAGGAGGCAGGTAGCCTAGTGGTTAGAGTGTTGAGGAGGCAGGTAGCCTAGTGGTTAGAGCGTTGTGCCAGTAACCAAAAGGAAGCTAGATAGAATCACCGAGCTGACAAGGTACAAATCTGATGTTCTGCCCCTGAACAAGGCAGTTAACCCACTGTTCCCCTGAACAAGGCAGTTAACCCACTGTTCCCCTGAACAAGGCAGTTAACCCACTGTTCCCCGGTAGGCCGTCGTTGTAAATAAGAATTTGTTCTTAACTGACTTGCCGAGTTAAATGAAAGGTTCAATCAAATACAAATGTCATGGACTCACTCTGCGTACAATACAAGAGTTGAACATGACTTCTGAATGACTACCTCATCTCTGTAGCTCACACATACAGATACTGTACCACACATACACACTGTACCACACATACACACTGTACCACACATACACACTGTACCTCATCTCTGTAGTTCACACATACAGATACTGTACCACACATACACACTGTACCACACATACACACTGTACCTCATCTCTGTAGCTCACACATACAGATACTGTACCACACATACACACTGTACCTCATCTCTGTAGTTCACACATACAGATACTGTACCACACATACACACTGTACCTCATCTCTGTAGTTCACACACAGATACTGTACCACACATACACACTGTACCTCATCTCTGTAGCTCACACACACAGATACTGTACCACACATACACACTGTACCTCATCTCTGTAGCTCACACATACAGATACTGTACCACACATACACACTGCACCTCATCTCTGTAGCTCACACACACAGATACTGTACCACACATACACACTGTACCTCATCTCTGTAGTTCACACATACAGACACTGTACCACACATACACACTGTACCTCATCTCTGTAGTTCACACATACAGACACTGTACCACACATACACACTGTACCTCATCTCTGTAGTTCACACATACAGACACTGTACCACACATACACACTGTACCTCATCTCTGTAGCTCACACACACAGATACTGTACCACACATACACACTGTACCTCATCTCTGTAGCTCACACATACAGATACTGTACCACACATACACACTGTACCTCATCTCTGTAGCTCACACATACAGACACTGTACCACACATACACACTGCACCTCATCTCTGTAGTTCACACATACAGATAATTGTAAGGTCCCCCAGTCAAGCAGTGGATTTCAAACAAAAGATTCAACCACAAAGACCAGGGAGGTTTTCCAATGCCTCACAAAGAAGGGCACCTATTGGTAGATGGGTAAATAAAATAAAAAAATATCCCTTTGAGCATGGTGAAGTTATTAATTACACTTTGGATGGTGTATCAATACACCCAATCACTTACAAAGATACAGGCGTCCTTCCTAACTCAGTTGCCGGAGAGGAAGGAAACCGCTCAGGGATTTCACCATGAAGCCAACGGTGACCTTAAAATAGTTCCGAGTTTAATGGCTGTGATAGGAGAAAACTGAGGAGGGATCAACAACATACAGGTAGCAGTTACTCCACAATACTAACCTAATTGAAAAACAGGGAAGCCTGTACAGAAGACAAATATTCCAAAACATGCATCCTGTTCGCAACAACGCACTACGTAAAACTGCCCTGAAAACAACGTGTTATGTTTGTGGCAAATCCAACAACACATCACTGAGCACCCTGCTTCATATTTCCAAACATGGTGGTGGCATCATCATGTTATGGGTATGATTGTTATCGGCAAGGACTAGGGTGTTTTTTAGGATAAAAATACAATGGAACAGAGCTAAGTACTGGCAAAAATCCTAGAGGAAAACCTAGTTTAGTCTGCTTTGCAACAGACACTGGAAGACAAATTCACCTTTCAGCAAGACAACAACCTAAAACACAAGGCCAAATACACACTAGAGTTGCTTACCATGACGACCTTGAATGTTCCCGAAGTGGCCTTGTTACAGTTTTGACTTAAATCTACTTGAAAATCTATGGCAAGACTGTCCGGCAATGATCAACTTCACAGAGCTAGAAACATTTAAAAGAAATATCCAGGTGTGGAAAGCTCTTACAGACTTACCCAGAAACCCTCACAGCTCTTACAGACTTACCCAGAAACCCTCACAGCTCTTACAGACTTACCCAGAAACCCTCACAGCTCTTACATACTTACCCAGAAACCCTCACAGCTCTTACAGACTTACCCAGAAAGACTCACAGCTCTTACAGACTTACCCAGAAAGACTCACAGCTACAATGGCTGCCAAAGGTGATTCTAACATGTATTGATTCGGGGGTGTGAATACTTATGTAAATTAGATATGGCTGTAATAAATTTGAAATGAATATGCTAAAATATGTTTTCCCTTTGTCATTGTGGGATATTGTGTGTGGATGGGTGAGAAAACCCCCCCACATTTAATCCATTTTGAATTCAGGCTGTAACAACAAAATATGGAATAAGTCAGGGGGTACGAATACTTTCTGAAGGCCCTGAATATTTAGTATTCAAACAGGAGCGAGGGCGCTCTCATCACTGTGTGTGTGTAACTATAGCTGAGCTTTTCAAGCTGTGCACAAGAATTCATTACTACCATCAATCAGGCCATGCAGGAGAGGAAATTATATCCTGGTGGGAGGAAATGTCTCACAGGAGGAGAGGCTGTTAAATTTGTGGAGAAACAGTGCCTCCATGAGGAGACAGACAGTACTGTTCACAGAGGCATAATGCCTAACGTCTTCTTGGATGAGGTTAGTCACTGCAGAACAGACAGACACACAAGAGGACAGAGACAAACGCAGAAAGAGAGAGAGACCTTCCACGTCGCCTGCAGCCATGCGTAGTAGTGACTCGATGAAGTTGACCTCCACGCCTTTCTTCTCCAGGATCTTCATGATGATGTCCTGGGTCAGCCCTGGGTTCTCCTTCTCAGCCTGACAACCACAGAGTACACAGCATCAGGCTCTGCTAATCAACCAGAGTACACATCACCAGGCTCTGCTAATCAACCACAGAGTACACAGCATCAGGCTCTGCTAATCAACCACAGAACACACAGCATCAGGCTCTGCTAATCAACCACAGAGTACACATCATCAGGCTCTGCTAATCAACCAGAGAACACACAGCATCAGGCTCTGCTAATCAACCACAGAACACACATCATCAGGCTCTGCTAATCAACCACAGAACACACAGCATCAGGCTCTGCTAATCAACCACAGAACACACATCACCAGGCTCTGCTAATCAACCACAGAGACACATCAGGCTCTGCTAATCAACCACAGAACACACAGCATCAGGCTCTGCTAATCAACCACAGAACACACATCATCAGGCTCTGCTAATCAACCACAGAACACACATCATCAGGCTCTGCTAATCAACCACAGAACACACATCATCAGGCTCTGCTAATCAACCACAGAACACACATCACCAGGCTCTGCTAATCAACCACAGAACACACATCACCAGGCTCTGCTAATCAACCACAGAGTACACATCATCAGGCTCTGCTAATCAACCACAGAACACACAGCATCAGGCTCTGCTAATCAACCACAGAGTACACATCATCAGGCTCTGCTAATCAACCACAGAACACACATCACCAGGCTCTGCTAATCAACCACAGAGACACATCACCAGGCTCTGCTAATCAACCACAGAGACACATCACCAGGCTCTGCTAATCAACCACAGAGTACACAGCATCAGGCTCTGCTAATCAACCACAGAGACACATCATCAGGCTCTGCTAATCAACCACAGAGACACAGCATCAGGCTCTGCTAATCAACCACAGAGTACACATCATCAGGCTCTGCTAATCAACCACAGAACACACATCACCAGGCTCTGCTAATCAACCACAGAGACACATCACCAGGCTCTGCTAATCAACCACAAAACACACAGCATCAGGCTCTGCTAATCAACCACAGAGTACACAGCATCAGGCTCTGCTAATCAACCACAGAGACACATCATCAGGCTCTGCTAATCAACCACAGAGACACAGCATCAGGCTCTGCTAATCAACCACAGAGTACACATCATCAGGCTCTGCTAATCAACCACAGAACACACATCACCAGGCTCTGCTAATCAACCACAGAGACACATCACCAGGCTCTGCTAATCAACCACAAAACACACAGCATCAGGCTCTGCTAATCAACCACAGAGTACACATCACCAGGCTCTGCTAATCAACCACAAAACACACAGCATCAGGCTCTGCTAATCAACCAGAGTACACAGCATCAGGCTCTGCTAATCAACCACAGAGTACACATCACCAGGCTCTGCTAATCAACCACAGAGTACACAGCATCAGGCTCTGCTAATCAACCACAGAGACACATCACCAGGCTCTGCTAATCAACCACAGAGACACATCACCAGGCTCTGCTAATCAACCACAAAACACACAGCATCAGGCTCTGCTAATCAACCACAGAGTACACATCATCAGGCTCTGCTAATCAACCACAGAGACACATCATCAGGCTCTGCTAATCAACCACAAAACACACAGCATCAGGCTCTGCTAATCAACCACAGAGTACACATCATCAGGCTCTGCTAATCAACCACAGAGACACATCACCAGGCTCTGCTAATCAACCGCAGAACACACATCACCAGGCTCTGCTAATCAACCACAGAGACACATCACCAGGCTCTGCTAATCAACCACAGAGACACATCATCAGGCTCTGCTAATCAACCACAGAGTACACAGCATCAGGCTCTGCTAATCAACCGCAGAACACACATCACCAGGCTCTGCTAATCAACCACAGAGACACATCACCAGGCTCTGCTAATCAACCACAGAGACACATCACCAGGCTCTGCTAATCAACCACAGAGACACATCACCAGGCTCTGCTAATCAACCACAGAGACACATCACCAGGCTCTGCTAATCAACCACAGAGTACACAGCATCAGGCTCTGCTAATCAACCACAAAACACACAGCATCAGGCTCTGCTAATCAACCACAGAGTACACATCACCAGGCTCTGCTAATCAACCACAGAGTACACAGCATCAGGCTCTGCTAATCAACCAGAGTACACAGCATCAGGCTCTGCTAATCAACCAGAGTACACATCACCAGGCTCTGCTAATCAACCACAGAGTACACAGCATCAGGCTCTGCTAATCAACCAGAGTACACAGCATCAGGCTCTGCTAATCAACCAGAGTACACATCACCAGGCTCTGCTAATCAACCACAGAGTACACAGCATCAGGCTCTGCTAATCAACCAGAGTACACATCACCAGGCTCTGCTAATCAACCACAGAACACACAGCATCAGGCTCTGCTAATCAACCGCAGAACACACAGCATCAGGCTCTGCTAATCAACCACAGAGTACACAGCATCAGGCTCTGCTAATCAACCGCAGAACACACAGCATCAGGCTCTGCTAATCAACCACAGAGTACACAGCATCAGGCTCTGCTAATCAACCGCAGAACACACATCACCAGGCTCTGCTAATCAACCACAGAGTACACAGCATCAGGCTCTGCTAATCAACCGCAGAACACACAGCATCAGGCTCTGCTAATCAACCACAGAGACACATCACCAGGCTCTGCTAATCAACCACAGAACACACATCACCAGGCTCTGCTAATCAACCAGAGTACACATCACCAGGCTCTGCTAATCAACCACAGAGTACACAGCATCAGGCTCTGCTAATCAACCACAGAGTACACAGCATCAGGCTCTGCTAATCAACCACAGAGTACACAGCATCAGGCTCTGCTAATCAACCGCAGAACACACATCACCAGGCTCTGCTAATCAACCACAGAGTACACAGCATCAGGCTCTGCTAATCAACCACAAAACACACAGCATCAGGCTCTGCTAATCAACCACAGAGTACACATCACCAGGCTCTGCTAATCAACCACAGAGTACACAGCATCAGGCTCTGCTAATCAACCAGAGTACACAGCATCAGGCTCTGCTAATCAACCAGAGTACACATCACCAGGCTCTGCTAATCAACCACAGAGTACACAGCATCAGGCTCTGCTAATCAACCAGAGTACACAGCATCAGGCTCTGCTAATCAACCAGAGTACACATCACCAGGCTCTGCTAATCAACCACAGAGTACACAGCATCAGGCTCTGCTAATCAACCAGAGTACACATCACCAGGCTCTGCTAATCAACCACAGAACACACAGCATCAGGCTCTGCTAATCAACCGCAGAACACACAGCATCAGGCTCTGCTAATCAACCACAGAGTACACAGCATCAGGCTCTGCTAATCAACCGCAGAACACACAGCATCAGGCTCTGCTAATCAACCACAGAGTACACAGCATCAGGCTCTGCTAATCAACCGCAGAACACACATCACCAGGCTCTGCTAATCAACCACAGAGTACACAGCATCAGGCTCTGCTAATCAACCGCAGAACACACAGCATCAGGCTCTGCTAATCAACCACAGAGACACATCACCAGGCTCTGCTAATCAACCACAGAACACACATCACCAGGCTCTGCTAATCAACCAGAGTACACATCACCAGGCTCTGCTAATCAACCACAGAGTACACAGCATCAGGCTCTGCTAATCAACCACAGAGTACACAGCATCAGGCTCTGCTAATCAACCACAGAGTACACAGCATCAGGCTCTGCTAATCAACCGCAGAACACACATCACCAGGCTCTGCTAATCAACCACAGAGTACACAGCATCAGGCTCTGCTAATCAACCGCACAACACACAGCATCAGGCTCTGCTAATCAACCACAGAGACACATCACCAGGCTCTGCTAATCAACCACAGAACACACATCACCAGGCTCTGCTAATCAACCAGAGTACACATCACCAGGCTCTGCTAATCAACCACAGAGTACACAGCATCAGGCTCTGCTAATCAACCGCAGAACACACAGCATCAGGCTCTGCTAATCAACCACAGAGACACATCACCAGGCTCTGCTAATCAACCACAGAACACACATCACCAGGCTCTGCTAATCAACCACAGAGACACAGCATCAGGCTCTGCTAATCAACCACAGAGACACATCACCAGGCTCTGCTAATCAACCACAGAGTACACAGCATCAGGCTCTGCTAATCAACCACAGAGACACATCACCAGGCTCTGCTAATCAACCGCAGAACACACATCACCAGGCTCTGCTAATCAACCACAGAGACACATCACCAGGCTCTGCTAATCAACCACAGAGACACATCATCAGGCTCTGCTAATCAACCACAGAGTACACATCAGTCTATGACAGGGATCGTCAGCTGGTGGCCTGCAGACCAATTATTATTAATAATAATTTAATATCAATTTACTTTTGAGAGTTGGACTAACAGAAAATCACAAGGTGCATTTTCAACATTTGGTTGTGCATCAGCAGACACTCAATTAGCCCATATCAGCCACATTGTTTTAGATGGGTAATTTAGTCTAGCGGCCAGCTATCTAAACTTGTAGTAAGCAATGTCCAATTACCAACCAGGGTGGGGCCCAATGATCATCAGTTACCATGTTAAAAACTGCAAACATTTGCCTCCACCTTGTGGTAAAGTGTAGAATTGCAGGAGATGTGTTGTAAAATTGCTGTTTCTTTCCGCCCCATGGCAAAATGTATAGAATTGCAGGAGATGTGCTGTAAAATTGCTGTTTCTTTCCGCCCCATGGCAAAATGTATAGAATTGCAGGAGATGTGCTGTAAAATTGCTGTTTCTTTCCGCCCCATGGCAAAATGTATAGAATTGCAGGAGATGTGCTGTAAAATTGCTGTTTCTTTCCGCCCCATGGCAAAATGTATAGAATTGCAGGAGATGTGCTGTAAAATTGCTGTTTCTTTCCGCCCCATGGCAAAATGTATAGAATTGCAGGAGATGTGCTGTAAAATTGCTGTTTCTTTCCGCCCCATGGCAAAATGTATAGAATTGCAGGAGATGTGCTGTAAAATTGCTGTTTCTTTCCGCCCCATGGCAAAATGTATAGAATTGCAGGAGATGTGCTGTAAAATTGCTGTTTCTTTCCGCCCCATGGCAAAATGTATAGAATTGCAGGAGATGTGCTGTAAAATTGCTGTTTCTTTCCGCCCCATGGCAAAATGTATAGAATTGCAGCGATCTTAGTTTAAAAACGAACATTTTCTCTACACCCCATGGCAAAATGGATGTGGCTATGCAGACCCACGAGCCACTGCGACCCCCCCCCCCCCCCCCCCCCCCCCCCCCCCCCGTGATAAGGTCAGTTTTTTTTTGTGTGTGTGACCCCCATCAAAGTAACCCATCACTGCTCTATGACAATGCATTGTCACGGGGGGAGCTCCTTTCCTGCAATTATACACATTTTGCAAATGGAGCTGAGTGAATGAAAAACAAACAAAAGTCAATGGAGGCCATGACATTCTGGGGGTTTTAGATTCATCTCGTCTAGTTATTTTGGCGATAGTCAATTATTATAATCAATTCATAATAATAAATACATGATCGCTCCCATTATCTTTTCTACATACTTTATGTCTGGTTTCAGTCGTTTAAACTTTAGTTGTTTAAGTTTACACTGAAAACGTTTACCATCCCCCCCCCAAAAAGTATATTTACAGTACCAGTCAAACGTTTGGACACACCTACTCATTCAGTTTCTCTTTGTTTTTACATTGTAGAATAGTAGTGAAGACATCAAAACTATCTAATAACACATAGGGAATCATGTAGTAACCCCCCCCCAAAAAAAGTGTTATATTTGAGATTCTTCAATGTAGCAACCCCTTTGCCTTGACAGCATTGCACACTCTTGGCATTCTCTCAACCAGCTTCATGAGGGAGTCACCTGAAATGAATTTCAATTAGCAGGTGTACCTTGTTAAAAAGTTCATTTGTGGAATTTCTTTCCTTCTTAATGCATTTGAGCCAATCAGTTGTGTTGTGACAAGCTAGGAAGGATATACAGAAGACAGGCCTATTTGGTAAAAGACCAAGTCCATATTATGGCAAGAACAGCCCAATCTGCAAAGCGAAATGACAGTCCATCATTGCTTAGGTCAGTCAATATGGAAAATTCTTTCCTTCTTAATGCGTTTGAGCCAATCAGTTGTGTTGTGACAAGGTAGGGGTGGTATACAGAAGATGGTCTTTTACCAAATAGGGCTAAGTCCATATTATGTCAAAAACAGCTCAAATAAGCAAAGAGAAATGACAGTCCATCATTACTTTAAGACATGAAGATCAGTCATTACGGAAAATTTCAAGGACTTGCAGTCGCAAAAACCATCAAGCACTACGATGAAACTGAGGACCGCCACAGGACAGGAAGACCCAGAGTTACCTCTGCTGCAGAGGATACGTTCATTAGAGTTAACTGTCTCTCACGAGGACCGCCACAGGACAGGAAGACCCAGAGTTACCTCTGCTGCAGACGATAAGGTCATTAGAGTTAACTGTCTCTCATGAGGACCGCCACAGGAAAGGAAGACCCAGAGTTACCTCTGCTGCAGAGGATACATTCATTAGAGTTAACTGTCTCTCATGAGGACCGCCACAGGACAGGAAGACCCAGAGTTACCTCTGCTGCAGAAGATATGTTCATTAGAGTTACCAGCCTCAGAAACCAGCAATTAACTGCACCTCAGAAATTGCAGCCCAAATAAATGCTTCAGAGTTCAAGTAACAGAAACATCTCAACATCAACTGTTCAGAGGAGACTGTGTGAATCAGGCCTTCATGGTGGAATTTCTGCAAAGATACCACTACTAAAGGACACCCATAAGAAAGAGACTTGCTTGGGCCAAGAAACACGAGAAATGGACATTAGACCGGTGGAAATCTGTCCTTTGGTCTGATGAGTCCAAATGTGAGATTTTTGGTTCCAACCGCCGTGTCTCTGTGAGCCGCAGAGTAGGTGAACGGATGATCTCTGCATGTGTGGTTCACACCGTGAAGCATGGAGGAGGAGGTGTGATGGTGTGGGGTTCCAAACGTGAAGCATGGAGGAGGAGGTGTGATGGTGTGTGGTTCCCAACGTGAAGCATGGAGGAGGAAGTGTGATGGTGTGTGGTTCCCAACGTGAAGCATGGAGGAGGAGGTGTGATGGTGTGGGGGTGCTTTGCTGGTGGCACTGTCAGCGATTTACTTAGAACACAAGGCACACTTAACCAGCATGGCTACCACAGCATTCTGCAGTGATACACCATCCCATCTGGTTTGCACTTAGTGGGACATCATTTGTTTTTCAACAGGACAATGACCCAAAACACACCACCTCCAGGCTGTTTTAAGGGCTATTTGACCAAGAAGGAGAGTGATGGAGTGCTGCATCAGATGACCTGGCCTCCACAATCACCCAACCTCAACCTAATTGAGATGGTTTGGGATGAGTTGGACCGCAGAGTAAAGGAAAAGCAGCCAACAAGTGCTCAGCATATGTGTGAACTCCTTCAAGACTGTTGGAAAAGCATTCCAGGTGAAGCTGGTTGAGAAAATGTCAAGAGTGTGCAAAGCTGTCATCAAGACAAAGGGTGGCTATTTGAAGAATCTCAAATATATTTTGATTTGTTTAACACTTTTTTTGGTTACTACATGATTCCATATGTGCTATTTCATAGTTTTGATGTCTTCACTATTATTCTACAATGTAGAAAATAGTCAAAATAAAGAAAAACCTTTGAATGAGTAGGTGTGTCCAAACTTGACTGATACCTTCGGAAAGTATTCAGACCTCTTAACCTTTTCCACATTTTGGTAGGTTACAGCCATTACTCAGTACTTTGTTGAAGCACCTTTGGCAGCGATTACAGCCTTGAGTATTCTTGGGTATGATGCTACAAGCTTGGCACACCTGTATTTGGGGAGTTTCTCCAATTCTACTCAAGCTCTGTCAGGTTGGATGGGGAGCGTTGCTGCACAGCTATTTTCAGGTCTCTCCAGAGATGTTCGATCGGGTTCAAGTCCGGGCTCTGGCTGGGACACTCAAGGAGTCAATTCAGAGAAAATGTCCCAAAACGACTCCTGCGTTGTCTTGGCTGTGTGCTTAGGGTCATTGTCCTGTTGGAAGGTGAACCTTCGCCCCAATCTGAGGTCCTGAGAGCTCTGGAGCAGGTTGTCATTAAGGATCTCTCTGTACTTTGCTCTGTTCAACTTTCCCTTGATCCTGACTAGTCTCCCAGTCCCTGCCTCTGAAAAACATACCCATAGCATGATGCTGCCACCACCATGCTTCACTCTAGGGATGGTGCCAGGTTTCCTCCAGACGTGACGCTTGGCATTCAGGCCAAATAGTAAAGTCTTGGTTTCATCAGACCAGAAAATCTTGTTTCTTATGGGCAGAGTTTTTAGGTGCCTTTTGGCAAACTCCAAGTGGGCTGCCATGTGCCTTTTACTGAGTAGTGGCTTCCGTCTGGGCACTCGACCATAAAGGCCTGATTGGTTGAGTGCTACAGAGTTGGTTGTCCTTCTGGAAGGTTCTCCCATCTCCACAGAGGAACTCTAGAGCTCTGTCAGAGAGACCATCGGGTTCTTGGTCACCTCCCTGACCAAGGCCCTTCTCCCCCAATTGCTCAGTTTGGCCGGGCGGCCAGCTCTAGGAAGAGTCTTGGTGGTTCCAAACTTCTTTCATTTAAGAATGATGGAGGCCACTGTGTTCTTGGGGACCTTCAATGCAGCAGACATTTTTTGGTATCCTTCCAGAGATCTGTGCCTCGACACAATCCTGTTTCTACGGATAATTCCTTCCACCTCATGGCTTGGTTTTTACTCTGACATGCACTGTCAACTGTGGGACCTTATATAGACAGGTGTGCGCCTTTCCAAATCATGTCCAATCAATTGAATTTACCACAGGTGGACTCCAATCAAGTTGAAGAAACATCTCATCCTGCTTGCTAAAATACCCCTCAGGACTATTCTGTCTATCATAAACTCCTGTCCTTTCCCATGAAGAGTGATTTGGTGTATGGGTCCTTACCTTTATAAATGCTGTCCTGTCCCTCCTTACCTTTATAAATGCTGTCCTGTCCCTGTCCCTCCATCTCCTTACCTTTATAAACGCTGTCCTGTCCCTCCACCTCCCTACCTTTATAAATGCTGTCCTGTCCCTCCACCTCCCTACCTTTATAAATGCTGTCCTGTCCCTCCACCTCCCTACCTTTATAAATGCTGTCCTGTCCCTGTCCCTCCATCTCCTTACCTTTATAAATGCTGTCCTGTCCCTCCACCTCCCTACCTTTATAAATGCTGTCCTGTCCCTCCACCTCCCTACCTTTATAAATGCTGTCCTGTCCCTCCACCTCCCTACCTTTATAAATGCTGTCCAGTCCCTGTATCTCCCTACCCTTATAAATGCTGTCCAGTCCCTGTATCTCCCTACCTTTATAAATGCTGTCCTGTCCCTCCACCTCCCTACCTTTATAAATGCTGTCCTGTCCCTCCACCTCCCTACCTTTATAAATGCTGTCCTGTCCCTCCACCTCCCTACCTTTATAAATGCTGTCCAGTCCCATGAAGAGTGATTTGGTGTATGGGTCCTTACCTTTATAAATGCTGCCCAGTCCCTGTATCTCCCTACCCTTATAAATGCTGTCCTGTCCCTCCACCTCCCTACCTTTATAAATGCTGTCCTGTCCCTCCACCTCCCTACCTTTATAAACGCTGTCCTGTCCCATGAAGAGTGATTTGGTGTATGGGTCCTTACCTTTATAAACGCTGTCCAGTCCCATGAAGAGTGATTTGGTGTATGGGTCCTTACCTTTATAAACGCTGCCCTCAGGGTCTGTGCTGCCGACAGGTTCACTCTCTCCAACTGTAAACACATTATCGATGCATCAAAACCCTTCTAACAGATATCTTCTCATTAACATAGCATATACACACACATCTCACAAACAAGGAAACACAGAGCTATACTAATCAGCACAACATGAAAACACTTCAAACTGCATAGCTAGTATCTACATACATGGAAGTTCATCTCATTAGCGAACACAGCAGAAACCCCCTACAGTACACTGGTACACACAAACACCATTGAAGAAGAGTGTGTGTGTGGTTTGGTTTTTACTGTCCTTGTGGGTACCAGAAGTCCTCACAGTGATAGTACAACAAGGAACTTTGGGGGAATGGTGTATCTGGGTATAACCTTACAGAGAACAGAGAGACACACACACACACACACACACACACACACACACAGTTACACACACACACACACACAGACATAGGTACACACACACACACACAGGTACACACACACACACACACAGGTACACAGGTACACAGACACAGACACAGACACAGACACACAGACACACACACACACACAGTCCCATTGAAGAAACACTGCATCTTCACCTCGTGGAAGACGGGGTACATCACAGTGTAGAGTGTCATGGAAACCATCGAGGTCATCTCCGCTTCATTCTTCATCTCTTCCATTGTCATCCTCGTCCAGAGGCCCACGTGTGTGTACGTGTCTGTACGTGTGTGTACGTGTGTGTTTCTGTGTGTACGTGTGTGTACGTGTGTGTTTCTGTGTGTACGTGTGTGTACGTGTCTGTACCTGTGTGTACGTGTGTTTCTGTGTGTGGTGTGAAGGCTGCTACAGGGGCAGAGATCGCTTCAGAGAAGGCTGGGGGACAGGACCTGAGGAGCGAAGGGTCCACGGGAGAGCATGGGAGGAGGAGGAGGAAGAGGACAGAGAACACAATCCAATGTTACATAACCTACTTTATGAGGAGAGGAGGGGAGAGCATGGGAGGAGGTAAATGACAGAGAACACAATCTAACGTTACATAACCTACGTTATGAGGAGAGGAGGGGAGAGCATGGGAGGAGGAAGAGGACAGAGAACACAATCCAATATTACATAACCTACTTTATGATGAGAGGAGGGGAGAACATGGGAGGAGGAAGAGGACAGAGAACACAATCCAATGTTACATAACCTACTTTTTGACTATAATACCGCATTTAGGCTACTTTACTGCTTCTGGTTGAGGTCTTTTTTTTTTTTGTGCTAGTAATGTCTACGTCAACAAACAACATCTAGCCTTGGAGGGCGATGACATTGTATAACCAGGTAAACATTCCATCTGCGCCTCCCGAGTGGCAGTGCTAGAGGCGTCACTGCAGAGTCAGGTTCGAGCCCGAGAGTGGCAGTGCTAGAGGCGTCACTGCAGATTCAGGTTCGAGCCCGAGAGTGGCAGTGCTAGAGGCGTCACTGCAGATTCAGGTTCGAGCCCGAGAGTGGCAGTGCTAGAGGCGTCACTGCAGATTCAGGTTCGAGCCCGAGAGTGGCAGTGCTAGAGGCGTCACTGCAGATTCAGGTTCGAGTCCGAGAGTGGCAGTGCTAGAGGCGTCACTGCAGATTCAGGTTCGAGCCCGAGAGTGGCAGTGCTAGAGGTGTCACTGCAGATTCAGGTTCGAGCCCGAGAGTGGCAGTGCTAGAGGCGTCACTGCAGAGTCAGATTCGAGCCCGAGAGTGGCAGTGCTAGAGGCGTCACTGCAGATTCAGGTTCGAGCCCGAGAGTGGCAGTGCTAGAGGCGTCACTGCAGATTCAGGTTCGAGCCCGAGAGTGGCAGTGCTAGAGGCGTCACTGCAGAGTCTGGTTCGAGCCCGAGAGTGGCAGTGCTAGAGGCGTCACTGCAGAGTCTGGTTCGAGCCCGAGAGTGGCAGTGCTAGAGGCGTCACTGCAGAGTCAGGTTCGAGCCCGAGAGTGGCAGTGCTAGAGGCGTCACTGCAGAGTCAGGTTCGAGCCCGAGAGTGGCAGTGCTAGAGGCGTCACTGCAGAGTCTGGTTCGAGCCCGAGAGTGGCAGTGCTAGAGGCGTCACTGCAGAGTCAGGTTCGAGCCCGAGAGTGGCAGTGCTAGAGGCGTCACTGCAGAGTCAGGTTCGAGCCCGAGAGTGGCAGTGCTAGAGGCGTCACTGCAGAGTCAGGTTCGAGCCCGAGAGTGGCAGTGCTAGAGGCGTCACTGCAGAGTCAGGTTCGAGCCCGAGAGTGGCAGTGCTAGAGGCGTCACTGCAGAGTCAGGTTCGAGTCCGAGCTGTGTCGCAGCCGGCCACGACCGGATGTTGTTATGTCCATTTCCTGAGCACGTCAACCAGGAGAAATAAATCCATAGTGCCTTCGCCTGGTAGGCTAGGGCACATATCATCAGGTCTAGCTTGACCGATACCCAGCCTAATGTCTGAAATATGCCTCAAACTCATCACACTTAGATGTGGAGGAAAGTTCACATAGGTTTGCAGTGGTAGGATTTATCAGGCCATCAATGGTGGAGAACAGCACTCTGTAATTATTCAGAGTATTAGTGATCAAGTTAGAGAAATGAGCCTGTCTGGCGTTTCTAATTGCCTTGTTAGATATGCCAAGTTGCTCTCTCAGAATATCATAATGGACCCGCAACAGAATTTCTACACTTCCACCTTGCCTTTCTGCAATTTCTCTTTCATTGTATTAGTTTCCTCACTCATCCAAGGGCCTCTCGGTTTGGTTGTGGCCTTTTCATCTTCACTGCAGCTGTGGTATCAATAACTTAACTTGCTATTAAAAGTTATCAACTAAATCATCACAAGAGGAAGACAGAGTAGGTGGATATATACACTTAATAAAATCCTGTAGCAACTTCAGAGGTCAGATAGTGTTTCTTCTTAATAATGTGTTCAGTATTACCCTGTTGCTACGGGCTACAAGGTAGGAAAACACACAGTGGTGATCAGATAAAGCAACGTCAACAATAGAAGATATGTCAATAGAAAGCCCCTTGGTAATAACCAGGTCCAGTAGAAAGCCCCTTGGTAATAACCAGGTCTGGTAGAAAGCCCCTTGGTAATAACCAGGTCCAGTAGAAAGCCCCTTGGTAATAAACAGGTCTGGTAGAAAGCCCCTTGGTAATAACAAGGTCTGGTAGAAAGCCCCTTGGTAATAACAAGGTCCAGTAGAAAGCCCCTTGGTAATAACCAGGTCCAGTAGAAAGCCCCTTGGTAATAACCAGGTCCGGTAGAAAGCCCCTTGGTAATAACCAGGTCCAGGAGAAAGCCCCTTGGTAATAACCAGGTCTGGTAGAAAGCCCCTTGGCAATAACCAGGTCCGGTAGAAAGCCCCTTGGTAATAACCAGGTCTGGTAGAAAGCCCCTTGGTAATAACAAGGTCTGGTAGAAAGCCCCTTGGTAATAACAAGGTCCAGTAGCAAGCCCCTTGGTAATAACAAGGTCCAGTAGCAAGCCCCTTGGTAATAACCAGGTCCAGTAGAAAGCCCCTTGGTAATAACCAGGTCTGGTAGAAAGCCCCTTGGTAATAACAAGGTCCAGTAGAAAGCCCCTTGGTAATAACAAGGTCCAGTAGAAAGCCCCTTGGTAATAACCAGGTCCAGTAGAAAGCCCCTTGGTAATAACCAGGTCTGGTAGAAAGCCCCTTGGTAATAACCAGGTCCGGTAGAAAGCCCCTTGGTAATAACCAGGTCCAGTAGAAAGCCCCTTGGTAATAACCAGGTCCGGTAGAAAGCCCCTTGGTAATAACCAGGTCCAGTAGAAAAAGCCCCTTGGTAATAACCAGGTCCAGTAGAAAAAGCCCCTTGGTAATAACCAGGTCCAGTAGAAAAAGCCCCTTGGTAATAACCAGGTCCAGTAGAAAGCCCCTTGGTAATAACCAGGTCCGGTAGAATGCCCCTTGGTAATAACCAGGTCCGGTAGAAAGCCCCTTGGTAATAACCAGGTCCAGTAGAAAGCCCCTTGGTAATAACCAGGTCCAATAGAAAGCCCCTTGGCAATAACCAGGTCCGGTAGAATGCCCCTTGGTAATAACCCGGTCCAGTAGAAAGCCCCTTGGTAATAACCAGGTCCAGTAGAAAGCCCCTTGGTAATAACCAGGTCCAGTAGAAAAAGCCCCTTGGTAATAACCAGGTCCGGTAGAATGCCCCTTGGTAATAACCCGGTCCAGTAGAAAGCCCCTTGGTAATAACCAGGTCCAGTAGAAAGCCCCTTGGTAATAACCAGGTCCAGTAGAAAAAGCCCCTTGGTAATAACCAGGTCCGGTAGAAAGCCCCTTGGCAATAACCAGGTCCAGTAGAAAGCCCCTTGGCAATAACCAGGCCCACTAGAAAGCCCCTTGGTAATAACCAGGTCCAGTAGAAAGCCCCTTGGTAATAACCAGGCCCACTAGAAAGCCCCTTGGCAATAACCAGGCCCACTAGAAAGCCCCTTGGTAATAACCAGGTCCGGTAGAAAGCCCCTTGGTAATAACCAGGTCCAGTAGAAAGCCCCTTGGTAATAACCAGGTCCAGTAGAAAAAGCCCCTTGGTAATAACCAGGTCCGGTAGAAAGCCCCTTGGCAATAACCAGGTCCAGTAGAAAGCCCCTTGGCAATAACCAGGCCCACTAGAAAGCCCCTTGGTAATAACCAGGTCCAGGAGAAAGCCCCTTGGTAATAACCAGGTCCAGGAGAAAGCCCCTTGGTAATAACCAGGTCCAGGGTACCGTGGTCATGTGTGGGCCCAGTAACATGTTGGATAAAGTCCATAGAAATCAAAAGATTCAGAAAATCAATGGTCAGTCTCTTTGTCAACATTAATATTAAAATCACCAAACACAATGATTGTATCACAGTTCTCAAGGACAATAGTTGAGAGAAATCAGTAAAGGAAGTGGGGCAGTGTTTTGTTGGGCTACACAGGGTTATGGTCAGCACTGGTGGGCAGAGGCTGATATCTAAACAGAATGGCATGATGATCAACAGACCCATAGTCACCAAATGAAATGTCCCTACAGCTGAGAGTTTTGGTAAAAATAGAGGCTGTCCCTCCACCCTTTTCTCAGTATGAAAACCTGTATTCCGAGGGGAGGGGGGGGGGGGGGTACTTCACTAATACCGACACTGAAAACAGCCATGCTTCAGTGAGAAACGTGCAATCAAATCTGTGATCAGTGATGAAGTCATTCACGAGCAAGGTTTTACTCATGATTTCTAACATTTAAAGTGCATGTGGGCCACTCTGCCCCATGGGGCATCTGCCTAGAAGTAACCAGTAGAATATCAACCAAATGATTAACATTACAACCATGTTTTCTGACTGTCTCCAATCTATCAGAATGGTAGGAGATGACAGTTTGGATAAACTCACTAGAAGGCAGAAATAAAGGAAGATAAATTAGGTTACTCACAAAATAATCCATTTCTACAGTAGTTAAGCTTTCCAAGTCCTCTGTTGGTTACTCTGACAGGGAGAACTGCACCACCAGACCCGGTCTGTCAGTCTGACAGTGAGAACTGCACCACCAGACCCTGTCTGTCAGTCCAGACCCTGTCTGTCAGTCTGACAGGGAGAACTGCGCCACCAGACCCTGTCTGTCAGTCTGACAGGGAGAACTGCACCACCAGACCCTGTCTGTCAGTCGGACAGTGAGAACTGCACCACCAGACCCTGTCTGTCAGTCCAGACCCTGTCTGTCAGTCTGACAGGGAGAACTGCACCACCAGACCCTGTCTGTCAGTCTGACAGGGAGAACTGCACCACCAGACCCTGTCTGTCAGTCTGACAGGGAGAACTGCACCACCAGACCCTGTCTGTCAGTCTGACAGGGAGAACTGCACCACCAGACCCTGTCTGTCAGTCTGACAGGAAGAACTGCACCACCAGACCCTGTCTGTCAGTCTGACAGGAAGAACTGCACCACCAGACCCTGTCTGTCAGTCTGACAGGGAGAACTGCACCACCAGACCCTGTCTGTCAGTCTGACAGGAAGAACTGCACCACCAGACCCTGTCTGTCAGTCTGACAGGGAGAACTGCACCACCAGACCCTGTCTGTCAGTCTGACAGGGAGAACTGCACCACCAGACCCTGTCTGTCAGTCTGACAGGGAGAACTGCACCACCAGACCCTGTCTGTCAGTCTGACAGGAAGAACTGCACCACCAGACCCTGTCTGTCAGTCTGACAGGGAGAACTGCACCACCAGACCCTGTCTGTCAGTCTGACAGGGAGAACTGCACCACCAGACCCTGTCTGTCAGTCTGACAGGGAGAACTGCACCACCAGACCCTGTCTGTCAGTGTGATAGGGAGAACTGCACCACCAGACCCTGTCTGTCAGTCTCTAAAACATGTTTTCCTCCAGCAGCAACCGGCTGAGGAGCAGCAGGAGAAACCCCTCTCAGAACAGGTTCTGTATGCTGTGCACGTGTGATAGTTGTGTTGGATAAATAAGATATATAATGACTAACGAAAATACACACAGCCCAATTTAAATTCCACTAAAATATGAAAACGAACCTATAAACCGATAAGCATTTAAATAAAAGGTATTTCCATCAATTAATAAAAAGCATTATTTTGCAATGGGATTTTTCCTCCGGGTCTTTTTGGCCGGCAACAGTGTCATTTATGACATTTCTTCATTTTTTTGGGGACAAAAGACCAGAATTGCCAGTCAACGGAAATGCTGGTACCCCTGGTGTTACCGAGCAGGCAAGCTACGATTCTCTTTCCTCCTCCTCTGACTGAAACATTCAGCAGAATGATGTACTGCATGACATCACCCTTGGCCGCTGTTACGTTCCTCAGTTTATGTGTTGTAGTTTGTGTATTTGCATGTGTTTTATTTCAGGAAATGGCTTCCTGAAATCCCTCAAGCAGCTGATTGGTCGACTCCAGGGCTAATTGGAGAGCTGACCCCGCCCCCTCGTCAAGACACAGCTGTCTCCAGTTACACATTCATTCTGAAGCTATATAAAAGCCAGTGTTCTGTTCAGCTGAGAGATTTGCTGGGAGGTCATTGCAGAGAGATTTTGCTGGAGGTTGATTTGCTGAGAGAGATTTGCTGGGAGGTCATTGCAGAGTTTTGCTAGAGAGATTTGCTGGGAGGTCATTGTAGAGAGATTTTGCTGGAGGTTGATTTGCTGAGAGATTTGCTGGGAGGTCATTGCAGAGTTTTGCTAGAGAGATTTGCTGGGAGGTCATTGCAGAGATTTTGCTAGAGGTTGATTTTGCTGGGAGTTCGTTGTTGGTAGCAGTTGGTATGTTCTGTGAGTTTGTTGCTCAGGTAGAGCTTATTTGATGTCCTTTGTTTCTTAGTTTGTTTGTGAAATTGTTTAATATTCTGTTTCATTTGTTCCCAGGGGAGAAGGGGAAGGCACCTAGGGAGTGCTTAGGCAAGAGGCCCGCGGGCATACATATACCCGTAGTATATTCATTGTCTAGGCACACTAGGTAAGACCTGGGCGGACCACCCCCTGTATTTTGGTTAGGGCACCAGGTGGCGCTAAATTAGGTAAGTAGTGGGTAGGCAGGTAAGATAGGAGAGTGGGGCTTTGAGATTTACTTTCTTTGCTTTGGTTCCGTCCAGCCCCTTTTCCCCAGTTCTATTTCTGGCTAGGCAGGCAGTGTCTTCAGAGGGCGTTGATAAAAACCATAGCTCTGAGCACTGCTCTCAGGTCAGCTTCATCCCCATGTATTCTTTGAGACAGTCTCAGTGCTGAGACTCCTTAGGCCATGTCCCAATCTCACCACAAGCTTGACACATTTCCTTCAAGGCCTCTGATTTGAAAGGACTTGATAGCAGCTTAAGGGCACCATACTGAGACTAGAAACATTCCACCCAGCAGTGAAGAGTGGGGGACAATAGCGGAAAGGAAAAATTATTGGACATGTTCTTATCTGATGCGACGCTTCTCTCCATTACCTGTCATCTGGACAACGCTACTGTCTGCAACACGCTGATTAGCCGGGCTACTGGACCTGCAGAACATGACATCGTCACTTTCAACAACCTCAGTTGTCTGACTGTTTTGATACAAAAGACCAAGCTATACATCCGCCGAGACATTACAGGCAGTCGTGCATTATCACGTTGTAAAATGAACAGGTTCTATTTACAGGCCGTTAAAACTTCATTTAAAATGTCCACGAGAGTTATTTGTCACATAAAGCAAGGCGTCTGGACGGCTGACTGGTCCGATAGGCCAGCTGCTGTGGAGAAATGTACAGCAGTTACAAAACAGATGTCTCTAGCCATAACTCCCATCCACCAGTACCACCCCCGTGTACTGTAGCTACCCCATACAGCCTCCTCCTCCTTGATTAGTGTCTTGACTTGAGTAACGTTACACTCTGCCACAAATGAGCTAATTGCATTTCCAACTACTCATGACATTTCATTATAGTGAGGTCACCGTTTGATGACAACTGCGGTGTAATCATTAGTCCAAACACGAGAGTTTCTAACGGACAAATTCAGGTAACATGAAGGTCCCTGCTCGTTTCGTTCGGCTTCCGTTTAAGAAACATTTTGCAACATATCCCTTTCAATTCACATTCCTTGCAGAAAGAACTATTTGCAAACCTTTTAAAACGTCCAGAAAGACAGTGGTCTTCGAAGGTTATTTATACTTTAAAAGACATGTGAATGGATGTGGATGAAAGACTTCTGCCAGTGTTTTAAAGTCCCAGTTTCATAATCCTTCCTTTACCTTCAACTCTATATATCCAAGTGAGCCTATGATGACCTTGGGGATCAGATTTACCATTAAACCCATTGATCAAACGTATGAGACAGACAGACATTGCTCAAAAGGGGTTGTTTGTGATATCTACACTCAGTTGCCACTTTATTAGGTTCACCACTCTATTCACGAAAATAAATTGCTCCTACATACACCAAGTCCCGTGGTTTTGGCTTGCGAGACACTAAAGCTTGCAGAGAAGTATTCAGGTATTCTGTTACTGTTTGTTTGAACTGTAGAATGCGCAAAATGACAGCACAGTCTGTGATGGTGTTTTGTAACTCAGAAAAGTTCCAAAACTTGTACTGAGTGTAACAAACTCCCACTGGACTTAACTTGAACAGTCTTATCTCCTTTCCCAGGTTCATCAACAGCTCTGAATTCACACTGCTCCAGATGCATAGGGGGTTGTACCTAATAAGGTGACCACTGAATCTATAGACTTTCCACAGTGTGTTCTGGGAATACCCAGGGTATTAAACATTTGGCTATAAGTGTTGAACTGTTGAATCTATTACCTCAGGAAATGGTGCAATTCAGCTTGTCTGGGGATGACAAAAAAGGACTTAAATGATTGTATGGGACCTCTTTTCTGTTAAATTAGAGACATACAAATAAATGACTGTAGTGCCTTGTAACTAGTTTAAAATGTGGAAGTGTTGCACTAAAAATGCAAATATTGATTTGGTATACAATTTAAGATTGTAAACATTGTACAACTACATAAACATTGTGTAACTTCATATAGAACCAATTTCATTTGACATTAATATTTCTTTAAAGTTATTGCAAATAAATACATATTTTCACTTTTTTCCTGCGACAATCACTGAATTAGACATTGATTTCTTCATCTTTAAAATGCAATATTTTAGAATTTATGTGTTTCTACCAAGTCAAAACTGGATTTTTTAACTCAAAACAAAGATTGTAAAAGTGTGCTAGACATGTATAGAATCAATTATACTTCGTTTGATGTTTCTGTGACAAACGGTGAATTAGTTACTGATTTATACCGCTTTTAATGGTATTTGGCGAATGTCTGTTGAATATGTGAATATAATACCAAATTTACCTCGGTTAGGAGGTTGGGGGTCACCTGCCACTGGCAGTGCCAGAAACGTGGATCATTGAAGTTACACAACTAAGATTAGCTAACTAACGTTAGTTTATACAGTTACGTTGATTAGGACAATTATGGAAATGATTAGCTACAATCGACCAACACACAGTTAGCTATGATCACCAACAAGCTATACATCCTCTAATAACGACGAGGGGAATTTCTCATGATCAGTTAGCTAGTTACTATATTCAGTTTGAATCATCGCCCAGGTGGGTATCTAGGTGCGTGAATACGCTAAATTACTAACTAGTCAAACATGTTTAAGGTTAACTATCTTAGCTAGCTAAACAAAAACGATTCGTTAACGTTAGTTGGTGAAATAGCAACGCCGCCTTTAGCTACATACCTGTTTACAGTAGACAGAAGTGGTAGATTGCTTATTTATAGCGAAGTAGGGCTCAGTTGCCGTGGCTAGCTAGTCGTGTATTTTATTTTCTAATTCAAAGTTTTCTGCGACGAGGGTTTTCCGAGTAAACACCGAGTAAACACCAATCAGCTGGCCACCAAACTGGCTGTCGGTTGTAGTTTTTATTGACATCCCCCATTATGGCAGTGGCAAAGGCACGGTAAATATAAGAACTACAACTCCCAAGTTGTTCAAGCACTCAAGGGGCGTTCTACACCAAGCAGCTAAAGCTTGAACAGACTTATTTTGGAAAAAATAATAAAATACAAAAACTCAATCTCTCGTAGACAAACTCGATTCCGGACATATAAAAATGTAACAACAACAGCTACTGAAATAAAAAGTGTGCATTGTGTTTCAGGAAGCGCAGTGAAGGACCAATCAGCGTGTGGAAAGGGCGGGACAAGAGCGAAAATATTTAGCTCCGCGAGCGACCTGCTGCGGTGGTGAAGAGAACCAGCGAGGCGACGCACGACACAGGACAGTATTTCTACATTACCTACCTGACACTGCTCGGTAAGGCACATTAACAATATTATAAAATACGTAGAAATATGTTCAATGCATTGTGTGTATATCAGTTATACATCAATGGTTTGATTGCGGCCATTTTCACGTTTAGATTTGAAGATTGGGTGATGTTATCATAGTTTATGTGATATGTTCATGTTTTCACATTATAGAGGTGCGGTTTATTGCCATGGCAAAGATGAAGTTACTAGGCGACCACAAGGAAAAATTGATGTCACTTAGTGTTTTATGAGAATGTTGTCTGTACTGAGTCTAACAACCTAAAGATGCTGATCTGTCCACTAAAGGCAGTAGCATCATCGATAGCCAATGAGGGGATTGTTTTTCAGTTGAGGACACACAGACACAATTACAATATTGTGGGTCTCTAATGTCCTTGAAATTGATTAAGCCTAGTATTGACTTTAAATTCCTTTTCTCAAGTAAATGTTATAATGAAAAGGTTGAATTCCCACCTTGGCACAACACGCCCAGTCCCCGGGGCACAGACCTCAAGGCCAGGAAAACATGATTGTTGTTGGAAAACACAGCTAACTTCCTGCATTTCAACACATTTTTTGTATATATATATATATATATATATATATATATATATATATATATATATATATATATATATATATATATATATATATATTTGTATTAATAATTCTATTCTACACATTTTTCCATAACACATTTGGGTTGTCATCATTGAATGACAATGATTATGCAAATTATCAAGAGGAACCTGTTACTTAAAAATTATATTTAAAAAAAGAGCAAATCAGTTAGTTCACTAAACATATACCACCTCCACCAAACCCAAAGGAAACTCTTCTCTATTCTCTTCTATGAAACAAAAGAAGCACACAACCATATGTTGTTATTAATCCTATGATTTATTGTTTGTTAATCTGTGTCGATGAGCCGGGTCATTAAAGGTTACCTGGGTTATTAAAGGTTACCTGGGTTATTAAAGGTTACCTGGGTTATTAAATGTTACCTGGGTTATTAATGGTTACCTTGGTTATTAAAGGTTACCTGTGTTATTAATGGTTACCTTGGTTATTAGCGGTTACCCTGGTTATTAAAGGTTACCCGGGTTATTAAAGGTTGCCTGGGTTATTAAAGGTTACCTGGGTTATTGAAGGATATCTGGGTTATTAAAGGTTACCAGTGTTATTAAAGGTTACCTGGGTTATTAAGGTTACCCGGGTTATTAAAGGTTACCTGGGTTATTAAAGGTTACCCGGGTTATTAACGGATACCTGTGTTATTAAAGGTTACCTGGGTTATTAAAGGTTACCCGGGTTATTAACGGATACCTGTGTTATTAAAGGTTACCTGGGTTATTAAAGGTTGCCTGGGTTATTAAAGGTTACCTGGGTTATTAATGGTTACCTGGGTTATTAACGGATACCTGTGTTATTAATGGTTCAAGCCAATGGAAATGCATGAAAAAATCAAGCATTGCCACGAGAGAGACCACAGCAGAAGGTCACGGCAGGTACAAACGTCTGGAACAACATTTATGGAACAACAGCATCTCTGAGTCCACTGGTAGGAATACATTAGGGCTGCAGTTGTATGTTAATGCACTGGAAGGGAGATTGAGGATGTGATTTGGATACATAGGGGCAGATATACTCAGTAGTGGCTGCCATATTGGAATACACACACACACACACACACACACACACACACACACACACACACACACACACACACACACACACACAGAGGGAGTCGAACAGCAGTTTGTCCTTTACAATCCACAAGGGATTTGTTTATCGTCTCAGAGAGAGAAAGGGGGGGGGGGTGAGATATGTGAGCGAGAGAATGTCCCTTGTAGCTCAGTTGGTAGAGCACGGCGTTTGTAACTCCTGGGCTGCTGGTTCGATTCCCGAGGGGGACCTGTATGAAGAAAAAGTATGAAAATTGTATGGACTCAATACTGTAAATCGCTCTGGATAAGAGCCTCTGCTAAATGAATGACATGTAGAAAGGGGAAGATGAGAGAGTCTGCCATTGACTAAGAGATAGGGACAAAGATAAGAGAGAGAATAGATTAATATTGATAGAGTCAATACAGAGGGGAGATGATGGACCGTTGTTGATGTTTAAGACTCCACCAGGGATTATACTCCTACATAAAGTACCCCTGGATGTTACAAGTACAGTAACCATATCATAGATATTCAACTGTAATGATGTGGTAGATTTCACCATACATCCCAACACACCCATATGCAATACTGTTACTATAGACATTCTCCCACACAGCCTTTATCTAGTCCACAGCCCTGTGTTGTTATGACACTGTCCTCAGCATTGGTAGTGATCTGCTGGTGGCTGGCTCTGCTCTCTGGGGTGGGTGGGCTGCTGATATAGACAGATCCTCACCACCTCTCTCTCTCTCCCTCACACCTACAGTACATACCCAACACACACATATTAAATGCAAGGGACGTCAGTGATAGAGACAGCTCTTGTCCATTATGATCAGAACATTGCACATCTTACATTGTGCGTACATGTCTCTGTTACTCTCTCTCTTTCCATCCCTCCATACGTCTCTATCCCTTCCTCTTTTAAAACCGTTCTCTCTCTGCTTCCTGTCCTCTTCTCCTGTCCTCTCCTCCTCCTGTCCTCTCCTCCTGTCCTCTCCTCCTCCTGTCCTCTCCTCCTGTCCTCTCCTCCTCCTGTCCTCTCCTTCTCTCCTCCTGTCCTCTCCTCCTGTCCTCTCCTCCTCCTGTCCTCTCCTCCTCCTGTCCTCTCCTCCTGTCCTCTCCTCCTCCTGTCCTCTCCTCCTCCTGTCCTCTCCTTCTGTCCTCTCCTCCTCCTGTCCTCTCCTCCTGTCCTCTCCTCTCCTCCTGTCCTCTCCTCCTCCTGTCCTCTCCTCCTCCTGTCCTCTCCTCCTGTCCTCTCCTCCTCCTGTCCTCTCCTCCTCCTGTCCTCCTGTCCTCTCCTCCTGTCCTCTCCTCCTCCTGTCCTCTCCTCCTCCTCTCCTCCTCCTGTCCTCTCCCCCTCCTGTCCTCTCCTCCTCCTCTCCTCCTCCTCTCCTCCTCCTGTCCTCTCCTCCTCCTCTCCTCCTCCTGTCCTCTCCTAGTACATTTTAGTATTTAGTACATTTAGTCTCTAGTACATATTAGTCTTTCTAGTGCATTTAGTCTCTCTAGTACATTTAGTATATAGTACATTTTAGTCTCTAGTACATTTCAGTCTCTCTAGTGCATTTAGTCTCTCTAGTACATTTAGTATTTAGTACATTTTAGTCTCTTCAGTACATTTAGTCTCTCTAGTGCATTTAGTATTTAGTACATTTTAGTCTCTAGTGCATTTAGTCTCTCTAGTGCATTTAGTCTCTTCAGTACATTTAGTCTCTAGTACATTTTAGTCTATTCAGTACATTTAGTCTCTAGTACATTTTTAGTCTCTTCAGTAAAATTAGTCTCTAGTACATTTAGTCTCTAGTACATTTAGTCTCTAGTACATTTTAGTATCTTCAGTACATTTAGTCTCTTCATTTTAGTCTCTTCAGTACATTTAGTCTCTTCAGTACATTTAGTCTCTTCAGTACATTTAGTCTCTAGTACATTTAGTCTCTTCAGTACATTTAGTCTCTAGTACATTTAGTCTCTAGTATATTTTAGTCTCTTCGGTACATTTAGTCTCTAGTACATTTAGTCTCTAGTACATTTAGTCTCTTCAGTACATTTAGTCTCTAGTACATTTAGTCTCTAGTACATTTTAGTCTCTTGTACATTTAGTCTCTAGTACATTTAGTCTCTAGTACATTTAGTCTCTAAGTACATTTTAGTCTCTTCAGTACATTTAGTCTCTTCAGTACATTTAGTCTCTAGTACATTTTAGTCTCTAGTACATTTAGTCTCTAGTACATTTAGTCTCTAGTACATTTAGTCTCTAGTGCATTTTAGTCTCTTCAGTACATTTAGTCTCTTCAGTAGATTTAGTCTCTAGTACATTTAGTCTCTAGTACATTTAGTCTCTTCAGTACATTTAGTCTCTTCAGTAGATTTAGTCTCTAGTACATTTAGTCTCTAGTACATTTAGTCTCTTTGGTACATTTAGTCTCTTCAGTAGATTTAGTCTCTTCAGTAGATTTAGTCTCTAGTACATTTAGTCTCTAGTACATTTAGTCTCTTTGGTACATTTCGTCTCTTCAGTAGATTTAGTCTCTAGTACATTTAGTCTCTAGTACATTTAGTCTCTTGTACATTTAGTCTCTTTTGTCTTCAGTACATTTAATCTGTTTAGTATTTAGTATTTAAAATGGCCTCCAGTCATTAACTTCACTCACGGACCCTAAATAGAAACCGATCCAATTACAGCTTAAATCTCTGAAGTGCGCTCCCTGTGTGTGTGTGTGTGTGTGTGTGTGTGTGTGCGCGCGCGCGTGCGTGCGTGTGTGTGTGGAAAGGGGTCAAGCGTTAAGGCGGTGCTGTTTTGCTGTGTAAGGGGTGTGTGGTAACTTTGGCTCCACGTCAGCCCTTCTTTCCCTGTTTGGAGGGTAGCTGTAGTTAACGTGCATCCTGCTGTCTCTCTCTCTCTCTCCATCCTCTCCTCCCTCTGTATTTCTCTCTCTCTCTGTCTCTCTCTCTCTCTCTCTCTCATCCTCCATCTGAGTGCATCTGAGTGCCAACTCTTTCTGAAGACCCACAATATCTCTCCCTCTATCTCTCTCCCTGCAATGTCTCTCCCAACCCTCTCTCATTCTTCTCTCTGTCTCTCTCTCTCTGTCTCTCTCTCTATGTCTCTGTCTGTTAACAGGGCTTAATAAGTGGTTGACCTCAGTTAACCCCTGTGGTATGGGCAGAGTGCGCTATGGGATTTATGACACTTGATTCAAGTTACAAACAAGCGGGAGAGCCACGTGGGAATGATTCTAGCAGGCTGCAGCAGCAATAGGTTATTACCTGCTATTCATGCCCTGTTTTCCCTACAGCAGAGGTACCCAAACTGGGAGACCAACTCAGTCCGGGTTTTAAACTTACTCTTGAACGTTGAAATCGTAGAATTCTCAAGGTGCCGTTTTTGAAATTGGGTAGTGTGTCATCAGTACCTCTTGTCATGTTAGTAATTACGTACCTTAGAGAGATCAACTAGCCATGTCAGCTAACGCTTTTTTTTATTTTGGGTTTTTAGCCCATAGATAGTGTTGTCTTTTTTTTTTGTCACTCAAATATCACATGCATACATATTAGACATGGCAAGATGTATAGAATTTCAAGAAAATACCTCATGACAACATGTTCCCCAATGCTGGAAGGAGGGCCCCAAGTGAAAACCTTTGGGATGCCCTGCCCTACAGTATACCAGGCAGGTGGTTTTTACATGAAAGGATAGAGAGACTGTTTTGTTGTTGGTTGTTCTTAACGCAGGTCTTTCAGAGCTTGGGATGAGCTGAGATCAGGGATTGTCCTGTTGTCAAGTCAGATTTTAGCTTAGAGTCCCTGTCTGCCTGCCTGTCCGTCCGTCCGTCTGTCTGTCTGTGTGTTTGTTTCTGTCTGTGTGAAGGGATATGAGAGGGAAGGGCAGCACCGGAGGCAGGATTTGGGTGGTTGTTTTAGACTGTTAGGCTGGTCTGAGATTAACTGAGTATGATTTTGGCTGGGGACACGGCATGACAGGGTAGGGTGAGAGAGAAGGCTGGGGACACGGCATGACAGGGTAGGGGGAGAGAGAAGGCTGGGGGACACGGCATGACAGGGTAGGGTGAGAGAGAAGGCTGGGGACACGGCATGACAGGGTAGGGTGAGAGAGAAGGCTGGGGACACGGCATGACAGGGTAGGGTGAGAGAGAAGGCTGGGGACACGGCGTGACAGGGTAGGGGGAGAGAGAAGGCTGGGGGACACGGTGTGACAGGGTAGGGGGAGAGAAGGCTGGGGGACACGGTGTGACAGGGTAGGGGGAGAGAAGGCTGGGGGACACGGCATGACAGGGTAGGGGGAGAGAAGGCTGGGGGACATGGTGTGACAGGGTAGGGTGAGAGAAGGCTGGGGGACACGGCGTGACAGGGTAGGGGGAGAGAAGGCTGGGGGACACGGCGTGACAGGGTAGGGGGAGAGAAGGCTGGGGGACACGGCGTGACAGGGTAGGGGGAGAGAAGGCTGGGGGACACGGCGTGACAGGGTAGGGGGAGAGAAGGCTGGGTAAAGGAGAAGAGGAAAGAAGGATGTTTTGTTCTTGTTCTGTATCAGTGGACGAAGCTGTTGTCAGGTAGTCTCTTCATCACTTGTTCAATACAGGGGAGTTGGGGGTAGTCAGAGGAATGGAGGGAAAGGAGGGAGTGAAATGGAGGAGTGGAGACGATTCTGTTCTATTATGAAGAGGAGCTATAGTTTCAGAGATGTCACTGTTCTCTGTAGTGTGTTGTTGAGGGAAGGGAGGGAGGGAGGGAGGGAGGGAGAGAGAGAGGGCTAAGCTGCATAACAATAGGATCAGTCCCACAGTCCTCTCCCAGGACACAGTGTTGGATCTGAAACAGATAGGTGATAAATTGGTACAAATGAATGTATAACACCTCTCCCAATCTGAATGTATAGAACCTCTCCCAATCTGAATGTATAGAACCTCTCCCAATCTGAATGTATAGAACCTCTCCCAATCTGAATGTATAGAACCTCTCCCAATCTGAATGTATAGAACCTCTCCCAATCTGAATGTATAGAACCTCTCCCAATCTGAATGTATAGAACCTCTCCCAATCTGAATGTATAGAACCTCTCCCAATCTGAATGTATAGAACCTCTCCCAATCTGAATGTATAGAACCTCTCTCAATCTGAATGTATAGAACCTCTCCCAATCTGAATGTATAGAACCTCTCCCAATCTGAATCCCCTTCTCATCAGAATGAAGAACTGTGGATGGCGCAGTTCTATCATGGTGCACAGCAATCTGAGAGAGAGAGAGAGAGAGAGAGAGAGAGAGAGAGAGAGAGAGAGAGAGAGAGAGAGAGAGAGAGAGAGAGAGAGAGAGAGAGAGAGAGAGAGAGAGAGAGAGAGAGAGAGAGAGAGAGAGAGAGAGAGAGAGAGAGAGAGAGAGAGAGAGAGAGAGAGAGAGAGAGAGAGAGAGAGGTGTAGTTCATTCCTTTGATTGAGAAATGGATGGAGAGATGGGGGAAGGGGAGTGAGAGAGTAGAACAAATCAGCTTTCTGTAGCCAGCAGACTGATTGTTATTCTCATGTCGCATTGACACTGCCTGAGTGTGTGTGTGTGTTTAGAATATGAATGTCATTATGAAGTTGAGACAGCAGGCCTGGAGGACAAGACATTATGAAGTGGAGACAGCAGGTTGGAGGACAGGACATTTATGAAGTGGAGACAGCAGGCTGGAGGACAGGACATTATGAAGTGGAGACAGCAGGCTGGAGGACAGGACATTATGAAGTGGAGACAGCAGGCTGGAGGACAGGACATTATGAAGTAGAGACAGCAGGCTGGAGGACATTATGAAGTAGAGACAGCAGGCTGGAGGACGTTATGAAGTGGAGACAGCAGGCTGGAGGACAGGACATTATGAAGTAGAAACAGCAGGCTGGAGAACATTATGAAGTGGAGACAGCAGGCTGGAGGACAGGACATTATGAAGTGGAGACAGCAGGCTGGAGGACAGGACATTATGAAGTGGAGACAGCAGGCTGGAGGACAGGACATTATGAAGTAGAGACAGCAGGCTGGAGGACAGGACATTATGAAGTGGAGACAGCAGGCTGGAGGACAGGACATTATGAAGTAGAGACATCAGGCTGGAGGACATTATGAAGTGGAGACAGCAGGCTGGAGGACAGGACATTATGAAGTAGAGACAGCAGGCTGGAGGACATTATGAAGTGGAGACAGCAGGCTGGAGGACAGGACATTATGAAGTGGAGACAGCAGGCTGGAGGACATTATGAAGTGGAGACTGCAGGCTGGAGGACAGGACATTCTGAAGTGGAGACAGCAGGCTGGAGGACAGGACATTATGAAGTGGAGACAGCAGGCTGGAGGACAGGACATTATGAAGTGGAGACAGCAGGCTGGAGGACAGGACATTATGAAATAGAGACAGCAGGCTGGAGGACAGGACATTATGAAGTGGAGACAGCAGGCTGGAGGACAGGACATTATGAAGTGGAGGCTGGAGGACATTATGAAGTGGAGACAGCAGGCTGGAGGACATTATGAAGTGGAGACAGCAGGCTGGAGGACAGGACATTATGAAGTGGAGACAGCAGGCTGGAGGACATTATGAAGTAGAGACAGCAGGCTGGAGGACATTATGAAGTGGAGACAGCAGGCTGGAGGACAGGACATTATGAAGTGGAGACAGCAGGCTGGAGGACATTATGAAGTGGAGACAGCAGGCTGGAGGACAGGACATTATGAAGTGGAGACAGCAAGCTGGAGGACATTATGAAGTGGAGACAGCAGGCTGGAGGACAGGACATTATGAAGTGGAGACAGCAGGCTGGAGGACAGGACATTATGAAGTGGAGATAGCAGGCTGGAGGACAGGACATTATGAAGTGGAGACAGCAGGCTGGAGGACAGGACATTATGAAGTGGAGACAGCAGGCTGGAGGACAGGGCATTATGAAGTAGAGACAGCAGGCTGGAGGACAGGACATTATGAAGTGGAGACAGCAGGCTGGAGGACAGGACATTATGAAGTGGAGGCTGGAGGACATTATGAAGTGGAGACAGCAGGCTGGAGGACATTATGAAGTAGAGACAGCAGGCTGGAGGACATTGTAAAGTGGAGACAGCAGGCTGGAGGATATTATGAAGTAGAGACAGCAGGCTGGAGGACAGGACATTATGAAGTGGAGACAGCAGGCTGGAGGACAGGACATTATGAAGTGGAGACAGCAGGCTGGAGGACATTATGAAGTAAAGACAGCATTCTGGAGGACATTATGAAGTAAAGACAGCAGGCTGGGGGACATTATGAAGTGGAGACAGCAGGCTGGAGGACATTATGAAGTAAAGACAGCAGGCTGGAGGACATTATGAAGGAAAGACAGCAGGCTGGAGGACATTATGAAGTGGAGACAGCAGGCTGGAGGACAGGACATTATGAAGTGGAGACAGCAGGCTGGAGGACAGGACATTATGAAGTGGAGACAGCAGGCTGGAGGACATTATGAAGTGGAGACAGCAGGCTGGAGGACAGGACATTATGAAGTGGAGACAGTAGGCTGGAGGACAGGGCATTATGAAGTAGAGACAGCAGGCTGGAGGACAGGACATTATGAAGTGGAGACAGCAGGCTGGAGGACAGGACATTATGAAGTGGAGACAGCAGGCTGGAGGACAGGACATTATGAAGTGGAGACAGCAGGCTGGAGGACAGGACATTATGAAGTGGATACAGCAGGCTGGAGGACATTATGAAGTGTAGACAGCAGGCTGGAGGACAGGACATTATGAAGTGGAGACAGCAGGCTGGAGGACAGGGCATTATGAAGTAGAGACAGCAGGCTGGAGGACAGGACATTATGAAGTGGAGTCAGCAGGCTGGAGGACAGGACATTATGAAGTGGAGGCTGGAGGACATTATGAAGTGGAGACAGCAGGCTGGAGGACATTATGAAGTAGAGACAGCAGGCTGGAGGATATTATGAAGTAGAGACAGCAGGCTGGAGGACAGGACATTATGAAGTGGAGACAGCAGGCTGGATGACATTATGAAATGGAGACAGCAGGCTGGAGGACAGGACATTATGAAGTGGAGACAGCAGGCTGGAGGACAGGACATTATGAAGTGGAGACAGCAGGCTGTAGGACAGGACATTATGAAGTGGAGACAGCAGGCTGGAGGACAGGACATTATGAAGTGGAGACAGCAGGCTGGAGGACATTATGAAGTAAAGACAGCAGGCTGGAGGACATTATGAAGTGGAGACAGCAGGCTGTAGGACATTATGAAGTAAAGACAGCAGGCTGGAGGACATTATGAAGTAAAGACAGCAGGCTGGAGGACATTATGAAGTGGAGACAGCAGCCTGGAGGACATTATGAAGTAAAGACAGCAGGCTGGAGGACAGGACATTATGAAGTGGAGACAGCAGGCTGGAGGACATTATGAAGTGGAGACAGCAGGCTGGAGGACATTATGAAGTGGAGACAGCAGGCTGGAGGACATTATGAAGTGGAGACAGCAGGCTGGAGGACATTATGAAGTAGAGACAGCAGGCTGGAGGCCAGGACATTATGAAGTGGAGACAGCAGGCTGGAGGACAGGACATTATGAATTGGAGACAGCAGGCCTGGAAGACATTATGAAATAAAGACAGCAGGCTGGAGGAGAGGACATTATGAAGTAAAGACAGCAGGCTGGAAGACATTATGAAGTAAAGACAGCAGGCTGGAGGACAGGACATTATGAAGTAAAGACAGCAGGCTGGAGGACTGGACGTTATGAAGTAAAGACAGCAGGCTGGAGGACAGGACATTATGAAGTAAAGACAGCAGGCTGGAGGACATTATGAAGTAAAGACAGCAGGCTGGAGGACAGGACATTATGAAGTAAAGACAGCAGGCTGGAGGACATTATGAAGTAAAGACAGCAGGCTGGAGGACATTATGAAGTAAAGACAGCAGGCTGGAGGACAGGACATTATGAAGTAAAGACAGCAGGCTGGAGGACAGGACATTATGAAGTAAAGACAGCAGGCTGGAGGACATTATGAAGTAAAGACAGCAGGCTGGAGGACATTATGAAGTAAAGACAGCAGGCTGGAGGACAGGACATTATGAAGTAAAGACAGCAGGCTGGAGGACATTATGAAGTAAAGACAGCAGGCTGGAGGACATTATGAAGTAAAGACAGCAGGCTGGAGGACAGGACATTATGAAGTAAAGACAGCAGGCTGGAGGACATTATGAAGTAAAGACAGCAGGCTGGAGGACATTATGAAGTAAAGACAGCAGGCTGGAGGACAGGACATTATGAAGTAAAGACAGCAGGCTGGAGGACAGGACATTATGAAGTAAAGACAGCAGGCTGGAGGACATTATGAAGTAAAGACAGCAGGCTGGAGGACAGGACATTATGAAGTAAAGACAGCAGGCTGGAGGACATTATGAAGTAAAGACAGCAGGCTGGAGGACATTATGAAGTAAAGACAGCAGGCTGGAGGACAGGACATTATGAAGTAAAGACAGCATGCTGGAGGACAGGACATTTCTCTCTTCATCAGCCAGGTTTCCATTCAATTGGTGACATATTTTCACGTGAATATTCAAAAATCCCTATAAAGACTAAAATGCTATTTTCTCCTTCCGAAGGTGTGTTTCCACTAAACAGACGTGTTTCAGATTATAAACCAGTGTGTGATGACGTAGGGGACACAATAAAAAAAAATCACATGACTTTTCAGGTACCAAATAAAAAGGTATTGTTCAGTGTGTTTCCTTCACATTTTCAACTCTCTGACAATAGTTTTGTCTCAAACTGTTGTGTAAAATGGTCTTGATATGTGTGTTTTCAGCCAACAGCTGGCAGATACAGGAAGTCCACATGATGATAAGAGCGAGAATATTTGTATTTGTCAAACATCGATCATCATGTCAGTAATTGTTCTATAGATGTGTGTGGGTGAGAGGGTGTGTGGGTGAGAGGGTGTGTGGGTGAGAGGGTGTGTGGGTGAGAGGGTGTGTGGGTGAGAAGGTGTGTGGGTGAGAAGGTGTGTGGGTGAGAGGGTGTGTGGGTGAGAAGGTGAGAGGGTGAGAGGGTGTGTGGGTGAGAGGGCGTGTGGGTGAGAGGGTGTGTGGGTGAGAAGGTGTGTGGGTGAGAGGGTGTGTGGGTGAGAAGGTGTGTGGGTGAAAGGGTGTGTGGGTGAGAAGGTGAGAGGGTGTGTGGGTGAGAGGGCGTGTGGGTGAGAGGGTGTGTGGGTGAGAGGGCGTGTGGGTGAGAGGGTGTGTGGGTGAGAGGGCGAGAGGGTGTGTGGGTGAGAGGGTGTGTGGGTGAGAGGGTGTGTGGGTGAGAAGGTGAGAGGGTGTGTGGGTGAGAGGGCGTGTGGGCGAGAGGGTGTGTGGGTGAGAGGGTGTGTGGGTGAGAGGGTGTGTGGGTGAGAAGGTGAGAGGGTGTGTGGGTGAGAGGGCGTGTGGGTGAGAAGGTGAGAGGGTGTGTGGGTGAGAGGGTGTGTGGGTGAGAAGGTGAGAGGGTGAGAGGGTGTGTGGGTGAGAGGGCGTGTGGGTGAGAGGGTGTGTGGGTGAGAGGGTGTGTGGGTGAGAGGGTGTGTGGGTGAGAGGGTGTGTGGGTGAGAAGGTGAGAGGGTGTGTGGGTGAGAGGGCGTGTGGGTGAGAAGGTGAGAGGGTGTGTGGGTGAGAAGGTGAGAGGGTGTGTGGGTGAGAGGGCGAGAGGGTGTGTGGGTGAGAGGATGTGTGGGTGAGAAGGTGAGAGGGTGTGTGGGTGAGAGGGCGTGTGGGTGAGAAGGTGAGAGGGTGTGTGGGTCAGAGGGTGTGTGGGTGAGAGGGTGAGAGGGGTGTGTGAGTGAGAGGGTGTGTGGGTGAGAAGGTGAGAGGGTGTGTGGGTGAGAGGGCGTGTGGGTGAGAGGGTGAGAGGGGTGTGTGAGTGAGAGGGCGTGTGGGTGAGAGGGTGTGTGGGTGAGAAGGTGAGAGGGTGTGTGGGTGAGAGGGTGTGTGGGTGAGAGGGCGAGAGGGTGTGTGGGTGAGAGGGTGTGTGGGTGAGAGGGTGTGTGGGTGAGAGGGCGAGAGGGTGTGTGGGTGAGAGGGTGTGTGGGTGAGAGGGTGTGTGGGTGAGAGGGTGTGTGGGTGAGAGGGTGAGGGGTGTGTGGGTGAGAGGGTGTGTGGGTGAGAGGGTGTGTGGGTGAGAGGGTGTGTGGGTGAGAGGGTGAGGGGTGTGTGGGTGAGAGGGTGTGTGGGTGAGAGGGTGTGTGGGTGAGAGGGTGTGTGGGTGAGAGGGTGTGAGCTGGGTGTAAGTGGGTGTCTGTTCATATGAATGGGAGTGTGAAGGAGGGGGTGAATAGGAATATGTGTGTAGGAGGGGGTGAATATGAATGGGAGGGTGGGGGAAAATGGGTTGTGTAAATTCAAGGGTTTATGTTGTATGTGAATGAAGGAGAATGGATGAGGAATTACATGTAAAGAGGGGTGGAAATGTGTTTGAGAATTGTTTTATTTTATTTAAACTTTATTTAACCAGGCGAGTCAGTTTAAGAACAAATTCTTAGGACCTAATTATACCATCGTGTAATTGTATGAATCTTTTAATACACCAAACTTTACAGTTGGAACTATGCATTCGGGCAGGTAGCGAGATCCTGGCATCCGCCAAACACAGAAAGTCACTGAGCTCTTCAGTAAGGCCATTCTGTTGCCAATGTTTGTCTATGGAGATTGCATGGCGGTGTGCTCGATGTTATACACCTGTCAGCAAGGAGTGTGGCTGAAATAGCCGAATCCACTCATTTAAATGGGTGTCCACATACTTTTGTATACGTAGTGTATCATCATGATGGCTCCAAGTTAACTTCGATATTATGTTTGTTTTATATCAATATTTACACATGAATCGCCATTTCTCACATAATTAATTTTATGGACACAAAAAGATCACACCATGTCGAGTGAAGGAATTATATGTCGGCATTTATACCGCTGGAAACGTCCTGTTTCCATCACAGCTGTCGTGATTGTTTTGATACAGTACAACTTTACTTGCATAACATCTGTGGATGGTAAAGGTGGTTTATTTCTCTCTTTATTTCTCTCTCTATTCCTCTCTCTCTTTCTCTCTCCATATCTCTCTCTTTCTCTCTCTTTCTCTCTCCATATCTCTCTTTCTACTCCTCTCTCCATATCTCTCTCTTTCCCTCTCCATATCTCTCTCTTTCTCTCTCCATATCTCTCTCTTTCTCTCTCCATATCTCTCTCTTTCCCTCTCCATATCTCTCTCTTTCCCTCTCCATATCTCTCTCTTTTTCTCTCTTATTTCTCTCTTTTTCTCTCTTATTTCTCTCTTTTTCTCTCTTATTTCTCTATTTCCCACAGAGTGTTTCATGTTGATTATGTCTTTGGGTAAAGGCAGGGGACAATCATCTTGTTGAATAGTGTCGTCTCTTCTCCTTTCATATGAGTCAGTACACTACTCCAAGATGGAATCCATAACAGCAAACCCACCTTACCTCCCTTAATGGCAGCCCTGATGGTGAAATTCTCCTGACTTTGTGGCAAGACTTCAGTCCACTTGATTGACAAAGCCCTTGTGAAAACGATGATGTATTTAAAAGTCAGAGACGGTATACTGACGGAGATAGTTGGAGTGGGAAGATACACACACAAGTTGTGACAGGGATGGGTTTTGACATCGCCTTGGTGTCTCACTGAAATCCCTCCCCGGGAGGCCTGTTTCTGAAGGACGTTCTTGAACATCAGACTGTGTCTGCGCGTGTGTGGTGGGAGGAATAAGGGGGTAAATGACTTTAAAGCGACACAGAATGATACCCAGAGAATACATCTCAGAATGTCTGGAAAGTATGAGAGTTGTACTTGTTGTTATCTCTGAGACCTATCTATCTCTCTGATCAGCAGCATGTAGCTCACACAGAGACAAGCAGTGGAGTGGTCCACAGCTCTCTGTCCTCTGTGTCCTCTCAAACCTAACACAGCTCTGTGGTCTCTCAAACCTAAAATAGCTCTGTTGTCTCTCAAACCTAACACAGCCTTGTGGTCTCTCAAACCTAACACATCTCTCTGTCTTCTGTGTTCTCTCAAACCTAACACAGCTCTGTGTTCTCTGTGTCCTCTCAAACCTAACACAGCTCTGTGTTCTCTGTTCTCTGTGTTCTCTCAAACCTAACACAGCTCTGTGTCCTCTCAAACCTAACACAGCTCTGTGGTCTCTCAAACCTAAAATAGCTCTGTTGTCTCTCAAACCTAACACAGCCTTGTGGTCTCTCAAACCTAACACATCTCTCTGTCTTCTGTGTTCTCTCAAACCTAACACAGCTCTGTGTTCTCTGTGTCCTCTCAAACCTAACACAGCTCTGTGTTCTCTGTTCTCTGTGTTCTCTCAAACCTAACACAGCTCTGTGTTCTCTCAAACCTAACACAGCTCTGTGTCCTCTCAAATCTAACACAGCACAATGTCCTCTGTGTCCTCTCAAACCTAACACAGCCTTGTGGTCTCTCAAACCTAAAATAGCTCTGTTGTCTCTCAAACCTAACACAGCCTTGTGGTCTCTCAAACCTAACACATCTCTCTGTCTTCTGTGTTCTCTCAAACCTAACACAGCTCTGTGGTCTCTCAAACCTAACACAGCCCTGTGTCCTCTCAAACCTAACACAGCCCTGTGTCCTCTCAAACCTAACACAGCTCTCTGTCTTCTGTGTTCTCTCAAACCTAACACAGCTCTGTGGTCTCTCAAACCTAACACAGCTCTGTGTCCTCTCAAACCTAACACAGCTCTGTGTTCTCTCAAACCTAAAATAGCTCTGTTGTCTCTCAAACCTAACACAGCCTTGTGGTCTCTCAAACCTAACACATCTCTCTGTCTTCTGTGTTCTCTCAAACCTAACACAGCTCTGTGTTCTCTGTGTCCTCTCAAACCTAACACAGCTCTGTGTTCTCTGTTCTCTGTGTTCTCTCAAACCTAACACAGCTCTGTGTTCTCTCAAACCTAACACAGCTCTGTGTCCTCTCAAATCTAACACAGCACAATGTCCTCTGTGTCCTCTCAAACCTAACACAGCTCTCTGTCTTCTCTGTCCTCTCAAACCTAACACAGCCTTGTGGTCTCTCAAACCTAAAATAGCTCTGTTGTCTCTCAAACCTAACACAGCCTTGTGGTCTCTCAAACCTAACACATCTCTCTGTCTTCTGTGTTCTCTCAAACCTAACACAGCTCTGTGGTCTCTCAAACCTAACACAGCCCTGTGTCCTCTCAAACCTAACACAGCCCTGTGTCCTCTCAAACCTAACACAGCTCTCTGTCTTCTGTGTTCTCTCAAACCTAACACAGCTCTGTGGTCTCTCAAACCTAACACAGCTCTGTGTCCTCTCAAACCTAACACAGCTCTGTGTTCTCTCAAACCTAACACAGCCTTGTGGTCTCTCAAACCTAACACAGCCCTGTGTCCTCTCAAACCTAACACAGCTCTGTGGTCTCTCAAACCTAACACAGCCCTGTGTCCTCTCAAACCTAACACAGCTCTCTGTCTTCTGTGTTCTCTCAAACCTAACACAGCTCTGTGGTCTCTCAAACCTAACACAGCTCTGTGTCCTCTCAAACCTAACACAGCTCTGTGGTCTCTCAAACCTAACACAGCTCTGTGGTCTCGCAAACCTAACACAGCTCTGTGTTCTCTCAAACCTAACACAGCTCTGTGTCCTCTCAAACCTAACACAGCTCTGTGTTCTCTCAAACCTAACACAGCTCTGTGGTCTCAAACCTAACACAGCTCTGTGTTCTCTCAAACCTAACACAGCTCTGTGGTCTCAAACCTAACACAGCTCTGTGTTCTCTCAAACCTAACACAGCTCTGTGTTCTCTCTATTCTCTCCTCCTTACCTACATGTTCTGCTCAACGTTCTACTGCCATACTCTTTCAGAAATGTGTGATCATAAGGACGTGTTCATATCGTTTGTTAAGTAGACATTACATAGAAGTGTAGGATTGTCTTTGAAGTAGAGATGTCAGTTAAAAGTCTTGAAGTGTGTTTCAGGTAGCAGTCTTGAAGTGTGTTTCAGGTAGCAGTCTTGAAGTGTGTTTCAGGTAGCAGTCTTGAGGTGTGTTTCAGGTAGCAGTCTTGAGGTGTGTTTCAGGTAGCAGTCTTGAAGTGTGTTTCAGGTAGCAGTCTTGAAGTGTGTTTCAGGTAGCAGTCTTGAAGTGTGTTTCAGGTAGCAGTCTTGAAGTGTGTTTCAGGTAGCAGTCTTGAGGTGTGTTTCAGGTAGCAGTCTTGAAGTGTGTTTCAGGTAGCAGTCTTGAAGTGTGTTTCAGGTAGCAGTCTTGAAGTGTGTTTCAGGTAGCAGTCTTGAAGTGTGTTTCAGGTAGCAGTCTTGAGGTGTGTTTCAGGTAGCAGTCTTGAGGTGTGTTTCAGGTAGCAGTCTTGAGGTGTGTTTCAGGTAGCAGTCTTGAAGTGTGTTTCAGGTAGCAGTCTTGAAGTGTGTTTCAGGTAGCAGTCTTGAAGTGTGTTTCAGGTAGCAGTCTTGAGGTGTGTTTCAGGTAGCAGTCTTGAAGTGTGTTTCAGGTAGCAGTCTTGAGGTGTGTTTCAGGTAGCAGTCTTGAAGTGTGTTTCAGGTAGCAGTCTTGAAGTGTGTTTCAGGTAGCAGTCTTGAGGTGTGTTTCAGGTAGCAGCCTTGAAGTGTGGAGAGAATGATGTTCGTCACATCCCATCACCATGGTAACAAAATAAGAAAATTCAGAGGTGTGTGTGTACACAGACTACCTGAATGTGTTAGATTGTGTTATAAACCCAGCTACAGGGTAAAACGTGGGTTTAATTCCACTAGCTTGGTAAGTATGCCTTAAAGGTGTGTGGTTTAATTCTACTAGCTTGGTAAGTATGCCTTCTTCAAGGTGTTGGGTTTAATTCTACTAGCTTGGTAAGTATGCCTTCTTCAAGGTGTTGGGTTTAATTCTACTAGCTTGGTAAGTATGCCTTCTTCAAGGTGTTGGGTTTAATTCTACTAGCTTGGTAAGTATGCCTTCTTCAAGGTGTTGGGTTTAATTCTACTAGCTTGGTAAGTATGCCTTCTTCAAGGTGTTGGGTTTAATTCTACTAGCTTGGTAAGTATGCCTTAAAGGTGTCGGGTTTAAAGGGCATTGAGGACTAAATTTTCTGAGGTGGAGAATGACGTCCCGTTCTGAATGTGGAAATGTCAGCTACGGTATATTAGTGGTGATTTAGGATCAGTCGTGTTGTTTTCAAAGGACAACAGGTTTAATTCTATTGATTTTAGAAGCTGTGAAGATGAAACAGAAATGACTTTGAAGTGCCTGGGGTTTGTGCTCTGCTGGCATCATTTCAGGGTTTTAAGAGGCATATGGATATAGCAGGTGTTGGTTTTCACCTGTGGCGCTCAGGTGATGCCCATCCCAGACCCTTACCCCCCCCTCCCTCCCACGCCCTCTCCCTCTCTCCCCAGTCTGTCTACCCTTACCCTCCCTCCCTCCCATGTCCTCTCCCTCTCTCCCCAGTCTGTCTACCCTTACCCTCCCCCTCCCTCCCACGCCCTCTCCCTTTCTCCCCAGTCTGTCTACCCTTACCCTCCCTCCCTCCCATGTCCTCTCCCTCTCTCCCCAGTCTGTCTACCCTTACCCTCCCCCTCCCTCCCACGCCCTCTCCCTCTCTCCCCAGTCTGTCTACCCTTACCCTCTCTCCCTCCCATGTCCTCTCCCTCTCTCCCCAGTCTGTCTACCCTTACCCTCCCTCCCTCCCATGTCCTCTCCCTCTCTCCCCAGTCTGTCTACCCTTACCCTCCCTCCCACGCCCTCTCCCTCTCTCCCCAGTCTGTCTACCCTTACCCCCCCTCCCACGCCCTCTCCCTCTCTCCCCAGTCTGTCTACCCTTACCCCCCTCCCTCCCACACCCTCTCCCTCTCTCCCCAGTCTGTCTACCCTTACACCCCCTCCCTCCCACGCCCTCTCCCTCTCTCCCCAGTCTGTCTACCCTTACCCTCCCTCCCTCCCACGCCCTCTCCCTTTCTCCCCAGTCTGTCTACCCTTACCCTCCCCCTCCCTCCCACGCCCTCTCCCTCTCTCCCCAGTCTGTCTACCCTTACCCCCTCCCTCCCATGCCCTCTCCCTCTCTCCCCAGTCTGTCTACCCTTACCCCCCCTCCCTCTCTCCCCAGTCTGTCTACCTTTACCCTCCCCCTCCCTCTCTCCCCAGTCTGTCTACCCCCCTCCCTCTCAAACTCTCTCCCCAGTCTGTCTACCCTTACCCTCCCCCTCCCTCTCTCCCCAGTCTGTCTACCTTTACCCTCCCCCTCCCTCTCTCCCCAGTCTGTCTACCCCCCTCCCTTACAGACGGCAGGCTGCTTTAAGAGAACAGCTCTGCTCCCACAACTCATAAGGTCACACAGGTGTCACTATTACACAGGTAATCCCCCCCATCCACCTCCGCCTCAGTCCCACGTCTTTTTCTGGCTCACAACCTGCCCTCTGTGTTGGGTTTATGGAGGAGCTACAGACAATGCTCCACTTACCCAATGAGAGCAGGCGTAGGAGCAGGCGTGGCCACTTGAGAGGTTCTTTGCCATTTGGGAGGGAGACCTAAATTAGCCCGACGAACCGGTGCCTGTATAGCCTCGCTACTGTATATAGTCTCGCTACTGTATATAGTCTCACTACTGTATATAGCCTCACTACTGTATATAGTCTCAGTACTGTATATAGTCTCTCTACTGTATATAGCCTCGCTACTGTATATAGCCTCGCTACTGTATATAGCCTCACTACTGTATATAGCCTCGCTACTGTATATAGCCTCGCTACTGTATATAGCCTCACTACTGTATATAGCCTCGCTACTGTATATAGCCTCACTACTGTATATAGCCTGACTACTGTATATAGCCTCACTATTGTATATAGCCTCGCTACTGTATATAGCCTCGCTACTGTATATAGCCTCGCTACTGTATATAGCCTCTCTACTGTATATAGCCTCTCTACCGTATATAGCCTCACTACCGTATATAGCCTCTCTACTGTATATAGCCTCGCTACTGTATATAGCCTCACTACTGTATATAGCCTCACTACTGTATATAGCCTCACTACCGTATATAGCCTCACTACCGTATATAGCCTCACTACTGTATATAGTCTCACTACTGTATATAGTCTCGCTACTGTATATAGTCTCGCTACTGTATATAGCCTCACTACCGTATATAGCCTCACTACTGTATATAGTCTCGCTACTGTATATAGTCTCGCTACTGTATATAGTCTCGCTACTGTATATAGTCTCTCTACTGTATATAGTCTCGCTACTGTATATAGTCTCTCTACTGTATATAGTCTCGCTACTGTATATAGTCTCGCTACTGTATATAGCCTCTCTACTGTATATAGCCTCTCTACTGTATATAGCCTCTCTACTGTATATAGCCTCTCTACTGTATATAGCCTCGCTACCGTATATAGCCTCACTACCGTATATAGCCTCACTACTGTATATAGTCTCACTACTGTATATAGTCTCGCTACTGTATATAGTCTCGCTACTGTATATAGTCTCTCTACTGTATATAGTCTCGCTACTGTATATAGTCTCGCTACTGTATATAGTCTCGCTACTGTATATAGCCTCTCTACTGTATATAGCCTACATGTTGGGAACTATTTCACACTGGGATGATTTTGACATATTGGGAACTATTTCACGCTGGGATGATTTATACATATTGGGAACTATTTCACACTGGGATGATTTTGACATATTGGGAACTATTTCACGCTGGGATGATTTATACATATTGGGAACTATTTCACACTGGGATGATTTTGACATATTGGGAACTATTTCACGCTGGGATGATTTACACATATTGGGAACTATTTCACACTGGGATGATTTATACATATTGGGAACTATTTCACGCTGGGATGATTTATACATATTGGGAACTATTTCACACTGGGATGATTTTGACATATTGGGAACTATTTCACGCTGGGATGATTTATACATATTGGGAACTATTTCACGCTGGGATGATTTTGAAATATTGGGAACTATTTCACACTGGGATGATTTATACATATTGGGAACTATTTCACACTGGGATGATTTATACATATTAGGAACTATTTCACGCTGGGATGATTTTGACATGACACAGGGTACCTTAAACGTATTAAGCAGCTCAACACAAAAGAGAACGAGGGAGGGACATCCCCTCTGTATGTGTTCCTCTCTCCCATTCCCTCTATCGCTCTAAAAACATAGTGGCACGCTCCTGTTTTCCTTATTTGTGCAGAAAACAGCATTGCCTGGCAACGGTATGAGGCAGAGGAACGATACTGCATGAATTGCGTTTATATATACAGTGCCTTGCGAAAGTATTCGGCCCCCTTGAACTTTGCGACCTTTTGCCACATTTCAGGCTTCAAACATAAAGATATAAAACTGTATTTTTTTGTGAAGAATCAACAGCAAGTGGGACACAATCATGAAGTGGAACAACATTTATTGGATATTTCAAACTTTTTTAACAAATCAAAAACTGAAATATTGGGAGTGCAAAATTATTCAGCCCCTTTACTTTCAGTGCAGCAAACTCTCTCCAGAAGTTCAGTGAGGATCTCTGAATGATCCAATGTTGACCTAAATGACTAATGATGATAAATACAATCCACCTGTGTGTAATCAAGTCTCCGTATAAATGCACCTGCACTGTGATAGTCTCAGAGGTCCGTTAAAAGCGCAGAGAGCATCATGAAGAACAAGGAACACACCAGGCAGGTCCGAGATACTGTTGTGAAGAAGTTTAAAGCCGGATTTGGATACAAAAAGATTTCCCAAGCTTTAAACATCCCAAGGAGCACTGTGCAAGCGATAATATTGAAATGGAAGGAGTATCAGACCACTGCAAATCTACCAAGACCTGGCCGTCCCTCTAAACTTTCAGCTCATACAAGGAGAAGACTGATCAGAGATGCAGCCAAGAGGCCCATGATCACTCTGGATGAACTGCAGAGATCTACAGCTGAGGTGGGAGACTCTGTCCATAGGACAACAATCAGTCGTATATTGCACAAATCTGGCCTTTATGGAAGAGTGGCAAGAAGAAAGCCATTTCTTAAAGATATCCATAAAAAGTGTTGTTTAAAGTTTGCCACAAGCCACCTGGGAGACACACCAAACATGTGGAAGAAGGTGCTCTGGTCAGATGAAACCAAAATTGAACTTTTTGGCAACAATGCAAAATGTTATGTTTGGCGTAAAAGCAACACAGCTCATCACCCTGAACACACCATCCCCACTGTCAAACATGGTGGTGGCAGCATCATGGTTTGGGCCTGCTTTTCTTCAGCAGGGACAGGGAAGATGGTTAAAATTGGTGGGAAGATGGATGGAGCCAAATACAGGACCATTCTGGAAGAAAACCTGATGGAGTCTGCAAAAGACCTGAGACTGGGACGGAGATTTGTCTTCCAACAAGACAATGATCCAAAACATAAAGCAAAATCTAAAATGGAATGGTTCAAAAATAAACGTATCCAGGTGTTAGAATGGCCAAGTCAAAGTCCAGACCTGAATCCAATTGAGAATCTGTGGAAAGAACTGAAAACTGCTGTTCACAAATGCTCTCCATCCAACCTCACTGAGCTCAAGCTGTTTTGCAAGGAGGAATGGGAAAAAATTTCAGTCTCTCGATGTGCAAAACTGATAGAGACATACCCCAAGCGACTTACAGCTGTAATCGCAGCAAAAGGTGGCGCTACAAAGTATTAACTTAAGGGGACTGAATAATTTTGCACGCCCAATTTTTCTGTTTTTGATTTGTTAAAAAAGTTTGAAATATCCAATAAATGTCGTTCCACTTCATGATTGTGTCCCACTTGTTGTTGATTCTTCACAAACAAATACAGTTTTATATCTTTATGTTTGAAGCCTGAAATGTGGCAAAAGGTCGCAAAGTTCAAGGGGGCCGAATACTTTCGCAAGGCACTGTATATACATATACAGTGGGGCAAAAAATATACAGTGGGGCAAAAAAGTATTTAGTCAGCCACCAATTGTGCAAGTTCTCCCACTTAAAAAGATGAGAGAAGCCTTTCATCATAGGTACACTTCAACTATGACAGACAAAATGAGAGAAAAAAAATCCAGAAAATCACATTGTAGGATTGTTAATGAATTTATTTGCAAATTATGGTGGACAAAGATGGACAAATACAGGGATGGAGGAATAAGGAAGGGAGGGCTAGAGGAAGGGAGAGGGAGGGAGGGTGAGAGAAAGAGGAAGGGAGGGTGAGAGAAGGGTAGAGGGAGGGAGGGAGGGCTAGAGAAAGAGGAAGGGAGAGGGAGGGAGGGTGAGAGAAAGAGGAAGGGAGAGGGAGGGAGGGTGAGAGAAAGAGGATGGGAGAGAGAGGGTGAGAGAAAGAGGAAGGGAGAGGGAGGGAGGGTGAGAGAAAGAGGAAGGGAGGGCGAGAGAAATGTAGAGGGAGGGAGGGTGAGAGAAAGAGGAAGGGAGAGGGAGGGTGAGTGAAAGAGGAAGGGAGAGGGAGGGAGGGTGAGAGAAAGAGGAAGGGAGAGGGAGGGAGGGTGAGAGAAAGAGGGAGGGAGAGGGAGGGAGGGTGAGAGAAAGAGGAAGGGAGAGGGAGGGAGGGTGAGGGAGAGGGAGGGAGGGTGAGAGAAAGAGGAAGGGAGAGGGAGGGAGGGTGAGAGAAAGAGGAAGGGAGAGGGAGAGAAAGAGGGAGGGAGGGAGGGAGGGAAGATGAGAGGGAGAGGGAAGGAGGGAAAGGGTCACTACTCAATCATTCATGGCACATATTCTATGTTGGGTTGGGCAGTGAGTATGCTCACATACACAGGCATTCCCACGGCACTGAGGCAAGCAGATTATGAAGAGAAATATGATTTAACAGGAGATGATAAGATCAGGTATGAAATATGCATGAGCTCATTTAGTAAATTGGCACCAAACAGAGATTCTTCTGTCTGCAGTGGACAAATGTAGTTACAACACACTGGAGGACAGCTTCATGACTCCTCTCTACTTTTCATATCAAATCAGATGTTATTCAGCGCATGCTTCCTAAACAACAGGTGATAACTTTAGCTAGCCTAACAATGGCAGTTTTTATTTATCTGTTATTTTACCATTCTCATTTGCAGCAACGACCTGGGGAATAGTTACAGGGGAGAGGAGGGGGATTAATGAGCCAATTGTAAACTGGGGATTATTAGGTGACGGTTCGAGGGCCAGATTGGGAATGTAGCCAGGACACCAGGGTTAACACCCCTACTCTTACGATAACTGCCATGGGATCTTTAATGACCTCAGAGAGGTCAGGACACCCGTTTAACATCCCATCCGAAAGACGGCACCCTACACAGGGCGGTGTGTAGACCCGAGGAAAGAGTGCCTCCTACTGGCCCCCCAACACCCCTTCCAGCAGCATCTGGTCTCCCATCCAGGAACTGACCAGGACCAACCCTGCTTAGCTTCAGAAGCAAGCCAGCAGTGGTATGCAGGGTGGTATGCTGGGTGGTATGCAGGGTGGTATGCTGCTGGCAGTGTAATGTTGTGGAATGCCATCGATAACATATCATGTAATCATTGGTGGCTTCGTGCTGTGTGACTGCTATGTAGAGCACCTGGAACAGCACCATTCTCTACTTCAGGGGTGTAGTCATACCGGTAATCTCATGGCCATAGACATCAGAATGAATAGAACAGGCTTGGAACCTCTAACCCTGGTCAACTCATGGCCATAGACATCAGAATGAAGAGTACAGGCTTGGAACCTCTAACCCTGGTCAACTCATGGCCATAGATATCAGAATGAAGAGTACAGGCTTGGAACCTCTAACCCTGGCAATTTGACTGGTTAACTCATGGGTACACTTGCAATGCCTGCTGGATGTTGTCATCAACTCAAATTGTATTTGTCACATGCTTGGTAACAATAGGTGGAGACTTGAGTGTTGTGGCCACCCTTTCCTGCTGTGTTCTCCGGTCGTTTGTGCCTGTGTGTGTTATTATGTAGCTGGGTGAGCCTAGTTTGTCCTCAGACAGAAGGTCTAGGGCGCGCTTGGTGTTTGGACACCAGAGTTTAGACACTGTGTGTCTGGGAAAAAGTTTATTTTCTTGTATATATTTCCTGTTTGAGTCCAATCTGTGGCTTGTGTATGTCCTCAGTGGCTGTGAGGGGGTTATCACGAGGGCTATCAGGGTGGCTGATGGGGTGGGGGGGGGGGGGGGGGGGGGCTCGGGGGGGTGGGATTCCCTGGGTTTGGAGATCTTAATTTGTCTGTCCTGCTGTGGTGTCGAGACTTTGGTCAGAGTTTGGGGTGGACTATTCTACTGTGGTGTCGAGACTTTGGTCAGGGTCTGGGGTGGACTATTCTACTGTGGTGTCGAGACATTGGTCAGAGTCTGGGGTGGACTATTCTACTGTGGTGTCGAGACATTGGTCAGGGTCTGGGGTGGACTATTCTACTGTGGTGTCGAGACTTTGGTCAGGGTCTGGGGTGGACTATTCTACTGTGGTGTCGAGACATTGGTCAGGGTCTGGGGTGGACTATTCTACTGTGGTGTCGAGACTTTGGTCAGGGTCTGGGGTGGACTATTCTACTGTGGTGTCGAGACTTTGGTCAGAGTCTGAGGTGGACTATTCTACTGTGGTGTCGAGACTTTGGTCAGAGTCTGAGGTGGACTATTCTACTGTGGTGTCGAGACTTTGGTCAGAGTCTGAGGTGGACTATTCTACTGTGGTGTCGAGACTTTGGTCAGGGTCTGAGGTGGACTATTCTACTGTGGTGTCGAGACTTTGGTCAGGGTCTGAGGTGGACTATTCTACTGTGGTGTCGAGACATTGGTCAGGGTCTGGGGTGGACTATTCTACTGTGGTGTCGAGACTTTGGTCAGGGTCTGGGGTGGACTATTCTACTGTGGTGTCGAGACTTTGGTCAGAGTCTGAGGTGGACTATTCTACTGTGGTGTCGAGACTTTGGTCAGAGTCTGAGGTGGACTATTCTACTGTGGTGTCGAGACTTTGGTCAGAGTCTGAGGTGGACTATTCTACTGTGGTGTCGAGACTTTGGTCAGAGTCTGAGGTGGACTATTCTACTGTGGTGTCGAGACTTTGGTCAGAGTCTGAGGTGGACTATTCTACTGTGGTGTCGAGACTTTGGTCAGGGTCTGAGGTGGACTATTCTACTGTGGTGTCGAGACATTGGTCAGGGTCTGAGGTGGACTATTCTACTGTGGTGTCGAGACTTTGGTCAGAGTCTGAGGTGGACTATTCTACTGTGGTGTCGAGACATTGGTCAGAGTCTGAGGTGGACTATTCTACTGTGGTGTCGAGACTTTGGTCAGAGTCTGAGGTGGACTATTCTACTGTGGTGTCGAGACTTTGGTCAGAGTCTGAGGTGGACTATTCTACTGTGGTGTCGAGACTTTGGTCAGAGTCTGGGGTGGACTATTCTACTGTGGTGTCGAGACTTTGGTCAGAGTCTGGGGTGGACTATTCTACTGTGGTGTCGAGACTTTGGTCAGAGTCTGAGGTGGACTATTCTACTGTGGTGTCGAGACATTGGTCAGAGTCTGGGGTGGACTATTCTACTGTGGTGTCGAGACATTGGTCAGAGTCTGAGGTGGACTATTCTACTGTGGTGTCGAGACTTTGGTCAGAGTCTGAGGTGGACTATTCTACTGTGGTGTCGAGACTTTGGTCAGGGTCTGGGGTGGACTATTCTACTGTGGTGTCGAGACTTTGGTCAGGGTCTGGGGTGGACTATTCTACTGTGGTGTCGAGACTTTGGTCAGAGTCTGAGGTGGACTATTCTACTGTGGTGTCGAGACTTTGGTCAGAGTCTGAGGTGGACTATTCTAATGTGGTGTCGAGACTTTGGTCAGGGTCTGAGGTGGACTATTCTACTGTGGTGTCGAGACTTTGGTCAGAGTCTGAGGTGGACTATTCTACTGTGGTGTCGAGACATTGGTCAGAGTCTGAGGTGGACTATTCTACTGTGGTGTCGAGACTTTGGTCAGAGTCTGAGGTGGACTATTCTACTGTGGTGTCGAGACTTTGGTCAGAGTCTGAGGTGGACTATTCTACTGTGGTGTCGAGACATTGGTCAGGGTCTGAGGTGGACTATTCTACTGTGGTGTCGAGACATTGGTCAGGGTCTGGGGTGGACTATTCTACTGTGGTGTCGAGACTTTGGTCAGGGTCTGAGGTGGACTATTCTACTGTGGTGTCGAGACTTTGGTCAGAGTCTGAGGTGGACTATTCTACTGTGGTGTCGAGACATTGGTCAGGGTCTGAGGTGGACTATTCTACTGTGGTGTCGAGACATTGGTCAGGGTCTGAGGTGGACTATTCTACTGTGGTGTCGAGACTTTGGTCAGAGTCTGAGGTGGACTATTCTACTGTGGTGTCGAGACATTGGTCAGAGTCTGAGGTGGACTATTCTACTGTGGTGTCGAGACTTTGGTCAGAGTCTGAGGTGGACTATTCTACTGTGGTGTCGAGACTTTGGTCAGAGTCTGAGGTGGACTATTCTACTGTGGTGTCGAGACATTGGTCAGAGTCTGAGGTGGACTATTCTACTGTGGTGTCGAGACATTGGTCAGAGTCTGAGGTGGACTATTCTACTGTGGTGTCGAGACTTTGGTCAGGGTCTGAGGTGGACTATTCTACTGTGGTGTCGAGACATTGGTCAGAGTCTGAGGTGGACTATTCTACTGTGGTGTCGAGACATTGGTCAGGGTCTGGGGTGGACTATTCTACTGTGGTGTCGAGACATTGGTCAGGGTCTGGGGTGGACTATTCTACTGTGGTGTCGAGACTTTGGTCAGAGTCTGAGGTGGACTATTCTACTGTGGTGTCGAGACTTTGGTCAGAGTCTGAGGTGGACTATTCTACTGTGGTGTCGAGACTTTGGTCAGAGTCTGAGGTGGACTATTCTACTGTTGTGTCGAGACTTTGGTCAGAGTCTGAGGTGGACTATTCTACTGTGGTGTCGAGACTTTGGTCAGAGTCTGAGGTGGACTATCCTACTGTGGTGTCGAGACATTGGTCAGAGTCTGAGGTGGACTATTCTACTGTGGTGTCGAGACATTGGTCAGAGTCTGAGGTGGACTATTCTACTGTGGTGTCGAGACTTTGGTCAGAGTCTGAGGTGGACTATTCTACTGTGGTGTCGAGACTTTGGTCAGAGTCTGAGGTGGACTATTCTACTGTGGTGTCGAGACATTGGTCAGAGTCTGAGGTGGACTATTCTACTGTGGTGTCGAGACATTGGTCAGAGTCTGAGGTGGACTATTCTACTGGCTTCTCCTGCTCTTTCTCCTGTTGATGTTGTCTCACCACAGTCCAGAGTGTAGATACTGTATGTCTCTCTCCACCTCCAGCTCTCCAGGTCTGGTTGGGGGAGAGGGGTTCTTGAGCTGGACAATTTTTTTGTGCTGACTAGAGTGTGTTCCACCTGCCTTACCTCCAGTTAGGTGAATGTATCCTTCATTTCAATGAGAGAGTAGTACTCTGTGCTGCGAGGTTGACTTTCCGCTTGGGGTTGCTTGTCTGTGGGGTAGTATAATGAAGAGTTCTGGTCTGACACGCTCGGGGTGGGGGTATTTTCCTCAAGCGAGAGCTTAACCTGCTGAGCTATCTCTTTGATTATTTGAATGTCCAGTGAAACATGTTTCTGGGTTACCCTGTACCATTACTGTTCCAGACTTGTACAGGTTGACATGGGCTGACTCAAGAGTCCTCGTAGTCTAGTGTCCTAAGTTTCCACCCTTTGCAAACACACCACCCCTTAACAGAGGAGAAGTGTGTTAATATAGCACTGTGCCATGCCAGGGGATGTTCTGTGTGGAAGAGTAAGTTGCTTACATTCTGATTTTTATAATAGTCAGCAAAAAATGTCTCTTGATTTTCCATAAGAAGCTTCTTTTTGTGCTCTTTTCATTCCCTCTCGTTTTTTTACATCCAAAGGATACTGTATTGTAATGATCTCTGAACAGCGGGAGGGAGCTTCAAAGGCCTGTGCGTTTGGGTGGATGGGGGGGAGGCTGTAAAACTCTCCTGCCATTGTTGGGCTCAAGGGCTTTGACACCTCTCACTTCACACCTCCGAGCTAATTGAAGTTGCAGTCAGATCTGTTCTGTCCTTAACTTAGCATTCAGTCAGTACAAAGTCAAATATATCATTGTCATTTATTTTTCTTCTTGGCTTTAAAAGTAGCTTCAGACTAAACATAACTCACTCGGTTCCAGGTTGGATGTTGTTTTAAGGTTTCTGTTGTTTGTTTGCCACTGGATTTGCTGTATAGCTTGGAAATAAGAATCTTTGGAAATAAGAATCTTTGGAAGTAGGAATGTCCAAAATCAGTTTGTAGGTTTGGAGTTTTGATTTGGAGTGAAGGTTATGTTGTGGAGGGTAGTATCCTGTATATGTCCTGGTGACATAGTGAAGGTTATGTTGTGGAGGGTAGTATCTTGTATATGTCCTGGTGACATAGTGAAGGTTATGTTGTGGAGGGTAGTATCCTGTATATGTCCTGGTGACATAGTGTTGTGGAGGGTAGTATCCTGTATATGTCCTGGTGACATAGTGTTGTAGAGGGTAGTATCCTGCATATGTCCTGGTGACATAGTGTTGTAGAGGGTAGTATCCTGTATATGTCCTGGTGACATAGTGAAGGTTGTGTTGTGGAGGGTAGTATCCTGTATATGTCCTGGTGACATAGTGTTG